>NW_006408590.1:12365536-12411410 GCF_000296735.1 Chrysochloris asiatica
ATTGCTATTCCATCACTTTCTGGAGGCTTGTTTTTTGCTAATATCTTTAGTGTCGCTTGAACTTCTTCCTTCAATACCATTGGTTTTTTATCATATGCTACCTCTTGAAATGGTTGAACATCAACCAATTCTTTTTGGTACAATGACTCTATGTATTCCTTCCATCTTTATTTGACACTTCCTGCATTGTTCAATATTTTGTCCATAGAATCCTTCAATATAACAACTCAAGGCTTATATTTTGTCTTCAGTTCTTTAAACTTGAGAAATGCCCATTGTGTTTGTCCGTTTTGTTTTTCCAACTCCATGTCTTTGCACATTTCATCATAGCATTTTATTTTGTCTTCTCAAGCTGCCCTTCAGAATCCTCTGTTCAGCTTTCTTACTCCATCATTCTTTCCCTTGCTTTAGCTACTCCACATTTAAAAGCAAGTATCAGAGTTTCTTCTGACATCATTTTTGGTCTTTTCTTTCTTTACTGCCTTTTTAACAACCTTTTGCTTTTGAAAGTATTGAAGATGTCAAGGATTTCATTTTACTTGTACCCATAATCAGCCTTCATGAACGCAGCATTGAAGAAATCAAATGACATATGCATTTGGTAAATCTGCTGCAAAGGACCTCTTCAAAGTGTTCAAAAGCAAAGAAAGTACTTTGAAGGCTAACATATGCCTGACACAAGCCATGGCATTTTCAATGACCTCATATGCATGTAAAAGCTGGACTGTGAATGAGGAAGACTGAAGGCTTGATGCTTTTGAATTATGGTGTTGAGGAGAATATTGACTATACCATGGACTGCCAGAAGAACAAATCAATCTGTCTTGGAAGAAGTACAACCAGAATACTCCTTGAAAGCAAGGATGGCAAGCCTTCGCCTCCCCTCAACAAGTCATCTTGGACCAATACTTGGAGAATGACATCATAGTTAGTAGAGTTCAGGGAAAATGAGGAAGATTCTCAGTTAAGTGAATTGACACTGTGACTGCAACAATGGGGTCAACCGTAGCAATAACTGTGAGGATGGCACAGGACTGGGCAATGCTCCACTCACTCCTGTCGTATACAGGGTCACTATGAGTTGGAATCAATTCAACCACCCCTAACAACAACAACAAATACTTGGGAGGAAAAGATCCCTGGTGGCACTCTAGGTTAAGCATTGGACTGCTAAGCGCAAGGTCAGTGATTCAAACCCCCTAGCTGCTGTGTGGGAGAAAGATGAGACTCTCTGCTCCTGTAAAGATTTACAGCCTCAGCAACCCTAAGTCGGGTTTCTCTAAGTCAGAATTGATTAGATGAGAGTGGGTTTGGTTATTTCATTTTGGTAACTGAGGAGAGCCCAGGACAGGCCAGGACTGAAGAAGGAAGGTAGAGTGAGAGGAAGTTAGGGGCCGGCAGCCAGAGGCTGCTGGAAGCTCTGGCCTTTCAGCCACAGTGGCACTGGGAATGTTGATAAAATTCCTCTGGTCCAGTTCCATGTAGAAGGAAAATAGCAAAAGTGTCAGGAAAGGCATCCAATTATGGTATAAAGAGGGTGCTTTGGACTAGAGCACTACCTATATATGTCTCTCAAGATCAAAGTGAAGTTTGGTGGCAAGCAGCAACAGGAAAAGGCAGAAGCCCTCCCCGTGACCCCAAGCTGGACAATGAAATGGTGAAACCACAAGGAAAAGTAACAAAAGCAGAAACAGTAATAATCAGGAGTGCTTACATGGACTTTCCAGCATTTTCCATAAACTAAGGCACAGAGAGTCTAAGTCACTTACTCAAAATGACACCCCTGCTAAGTGGCAAGGTTGGATTTTAGCGATAAATGGCTTTTAACCATTTCCCTCAGTAGCAACCCCAGAGAGCATTTCAAAGAAAAATGTCCTCTGAGTTGCTTCTGCTTTGATTTAAGGCAATAATTTTTTGACATTTCCCTAGTAGTTTGCAGTTTACAAAGGGTTTTACATTCATCATTCTCTAACTCCAATTCTGCTACTTACTTGCTGTAAGATTTCAGGCCAGTTACTAGCTAGGCTAAGTTTTAGTTTTCCTATCTGTAAATTGGAAGGAATAAGTTCTTGTTGGGATGATTAAACAAGGTAACACATGCTCAGGACTTAGCGTGGTGCCCAGTCCATAAAAAGCACACCCATAAAAAGTACCCAACAAATGTTCGTTACTATTGTTGTTCTTGGTATTATTATTATTTCACTAAAGCTTCTTAATAACCCTGAGCAGTGGGTAGGATTTACAATCCTCATTTCTCAGATGCGGAAGCCGAAATTCATAGAAAGTAAATAGCTAGCCTAGAGAGATAGCTAGAAAGGGAAAAGAGCAGAGTTGGAAAATACTCTAATTCTAAACCTCCTTCACTGCTCCCAAGCCTCAACTCCACCTCCTTTCTTTTCCCCAGAAGGCACTGTTATATGAACCAGACTGTCCTTCCAGCAGGACTGTGGGAAAGTTAGAAGACACTAGAAGTCCACACTCAGGAAAAAGGCTCTCAGGAATTCATTCCCAAACATCTGCTCGGAGGCAGAAGAAACTCAAACTACTTAATTGTGAGAAATGATGCTAACTCAACTTCAGTCACAGTGGTTTGGCCATGGGTGGGGAAGGAGTCTTCAGCCCAGAAGTAAAGGATACTGAAGTGTTTTCATCCAATAGATAAGCAGAGGAGCATTTTAAAATAAATAACAAACTACTAAGTAACCATTCTTCTTGGATCAACTATCAACACTCACTCACAGAAGCAGCAATCAAGAAATCAAATGACGCATTGCATTAGCCAAATCTGCTGCACAAGACCTTTTTAAAGTGTTGAAGAGCAAAGATGTCAGCTTGAGGACTAAGGTGCGCCTGACCCAAGCCATGGTATTTTCAATTACCTCATATGCATGCGAAAGCTGGACAGTGAATAAGGAAGACTGTAGAAGAATTGATGCTTTTGAGCTATGGTGCTGGAGGAGAGTATTGAAAGTACCATGGTCTGCCAAAAGAACCAACAAATCTGTGTTGGAAGAAGTGCAGCCAGAGTGCTCCTTGGAGGCCACGATGGCCAAACTTCATCTCTCATACTTCAGACATTTTGTCAGGAGGGAGCAGTCGCTGGAGAAGGATATCATGTTTGGTAAGGTAGAGGGTCAGAGAAAAAGAGGAAGACCTCCAGCGAGATGGATTGGCCAAGTGGCAGCATCAGTGGGCTCAAGCATGGCAACAATTATGAGGTTGGCCCAGGACCGGGCAGTGTTTCTGTCTGTTGTGCACAGGATCGCTATGAGTCGGTACTGACTCAATGGCACCTAACAACACATAACCAAAGGAGTCCTGGTGTGATGCTCTGGCTTAATGTGCTGGATTGCAAAGTCAGTTACAGCCACAAGGTTGGGAGTTCAAGCTCACAAGCTGCTCCTCAGAAACTCTGTGCAGGGTCACTATGGGTCAGAACCAACTCAATGGCACTTAACAACAAATAACCAAATACCACTTTAAAACTGGATGCTACTTCTCTTTTGGTTTTCTATCATTCTGCATTTCAACAAATTCCTGAAAGTTTGCTGTTAGTGTCTCCTGTTCCAGTATAGTGGTCCCTGGGGTGGTATGAATGGTTTACACTCAGCTACTAACCTAAAGATTGGTCATTCAAACCCACCCAGTTGCATGGTGGAAGAAAGGCTTGGAGATCCCCTTCCACAAAGACTACAGGCAAGAAAACCCTATGGAGCAGTTCTACTCTGCAACACTTGGGGTCTCCATAAGTTGACTCTACTTTGATTTAAGACGATCAACTCACTTGCAACAGGTTATATGCTCTAGCATTGGATTCTGTGGCTACAAGTAAAGAGCTGCTCAATGAAACTAAAGTCACACTTCTCTAGGCTCAGTTTCCTCTCAAGTAAAACCAGATTCCTTAATGTGGGGTCTCTGGGTTTGAGGTCAGCCCTCCAAGCTGGAAATCAGGTACTGCTTTCCCCTGCATTATGCAGTGCTATCATGGATGTTTTCTTTTAAAAACTGTCTTAAAACACACATACACACACACAACTTATTTTGTATCTTTTGGTGTTTAAAAACAAAACACCTGATACACTTGATTATTTGTAGAGCCCCATCTCATTAATATTCTGATAATTTATTCAGCAACTTTTAATTGAACACCCAGTAAGTGACACAATATTTATGATGCCCCCACCACCTCAAAACCCACTGTCATGGAGTTGATCCCAATTCATATTACACTATGGAGCCGAGTAGAACTCCTCCTTAAGGTTTCCAATAATGGAACAGACTGCTTCGTCTGTCCCCTGCAGCGTGGCTGACTGACTTCAGAAGCCCATCTTGAAATTAGCAGCCCAACACTTAACCCACTAGGTCTACCAGAGCTCCTGGCATTGTGTCCAGGTAGCATAAAACACTAGAAAAGACTGATTCCTCTGAGAATTTACCGTGAACTAAGACTGTGATGGCACCATAGGATAAGCTCTGAACTGCAAGCTACAAAGTCGGCAGGAAAAAATAAGGCTTTCTGCTCCTAAAACACTTAGACCCCATAGAGGGAAGATATAAGCCAGAATCCAATAAATGGTACTTAACAATAACCAATCCTTTGTAGTTATTATAGCTTTTGATAACAAAGAGTCAGAGACACCAACTACTTTGGGTCACCCCAGAGCACCTAGAACATAGCTTGTGCCACAGTTGTTGGTGGTGCCTTGAAGTTGGTGCTGACTCATAGCAACTGTACAACAGAATGAAACACCACCCAGTCCTATACCATCCTTGTAATTGTTGCTATGCTTGAACCCACTGCTGCTGCCACTATGCCAATCCATCTTATTGGGGATCTCCCTCTTTTTCACTGACATTCCACTTTACTAAGCATAACGTGCTTCTCCAGGAACTGTTTTATACTGGTATGTCTGAAGTATGAGAGACGAAGTCTGGCCATCTTGGTTTCTAAGGAGCATTCTTCTTCTAAAAGAAGAACAGACCATTTGTTTGTTCTTCTGGAATTCCATGGTATCATGAATATTCTCCAACACTGTAACTCAAATGCATCAATTCTTCTACAGTCTTCCTTATTCACTGTCCAACTTTCGCATGCTTATGAGGTTATTGAAAATACCATGACTTGAGTTAGGTGCACTTTAGCCCTCAAACTGACATCTTTGCCCTTCAATACTTTAAAGAGGTTTTGTGCAGTAGATTTGCCTAATACAATATGTCATTTGATTTCTTGACTGCTGTTTCCATGAGTGTTGATCAGAGCAAAACGAAGCCTTTGACAACTTTAATCTTTCTCTATTTATCATGAGGTCATTTATTGGCCCAGTGGTGAGGATTTGTGTTTTCTTGACATAGAGATGCAATCCATACCGAAGGCTGTGCTCTTGGATCTTCATCAGTAAGTATTTTAAGTCCTCTTCACTTTCAGCAAGCAAGGTTGTATTATCTGCATATCGCAGGTTGTAATATGTCTTCCTCCAATTCTGATGCCATGCCCTTCTTCTATAATCCAGCTTCTCAGATTACTTGCTCAGCATACAGACTGAATAAATATGGTGAAAGAATACAACCCTAGCACATACCTTTCCTGATCTAAAACCATTCATTGTCCCCTTGTTCTGTTTGAACGACTGCCTCTTGGCCTATGTACAAGTTCCTCATTAACACAATTAAGTGTTTTAGGAATACTCATTCTCTGCAGTGCTGCCCATAGCTTGCCATGATCCACATAGACAAAAGCCTTTGCGTAGTCAATAAAGCACAGGTAACGCTAGGATCATCAAGGGAGAAGAGCACAAGTGGAATGTGGGACCCTATCTAAAGAAGCAACACCACCAGAGATGGAGGCAAGACACAATGACCTGGAGAGATAGAGTAGCTGGGGACTCTGGACTCATGTAAAGAGAAAGGCTGTGTGCTGGTGGCCAGGAGACAGGCTTGCAGAATGTGTCCTTTGGTTGTTTAAATGATTGTATATTCCTGAGTGTTTTTGCGTACATCAAATAAAAAAAAGAAAAACACAGAGGGAATAGAAGCAAATACTGTTGAATAATGATGCACAGAGGAGACTGTAATCTTTGCAATGAAACAATGAGTGTAAAACTGATATTCTCCCATGTAAACTATCACTCAATTCACAGTAAAAAGTTCAAAATAAATAAATAAAGCACAGGGAAACATCTTTCTGGTATTTTTTGCTTTCAGTCAAAATCCATCTGATGTCAACAGTGATAGCCCTCATTCAACATCCTTGTCTGAATCTGGCTTGAATTACTGACAGTTCCCTGTCACTGTACTGTTGTAGCCATTTAAAAATTATCTTTAGCAAAATTTTACTTGTATGTGATATTAATGATACTGTCCAATGATTTCCATATTCCATTGGGTCACCTCTCTTTGGAATGGGCACAAATATGGATCTCTTCCAATCAGTTGACCAGGTAGTTGCCTTCCAAATTTCTTGGCATATATGAGTGAGTGCCTCCAGTGTTGACTCAGTTTGTTGAAAATTTTCAATTTGTATTCCATCAGTTCCTGGAACCTTGTTCTTTACTGATGTCTTCAGTGCGTAATAGGCTTCGTCCATCAGTACCATTGGCTCTTGATCTTAAGCTACCTCTTGAAATTGCTGAACATAAACCATTTCTTTTTTGGTATAGTGACTCTGTATTCCTTTCACTTTCCTTTGATGCTTTCTGTATCATTCAATATTTTGCCCAAAAATTGTATTGTAGTTGAGGCTTGAATTTTTTCCTCAGTTATTTCAGTTTGAGAAATGCAGAGCATGTTCTTCCCTTTTGGTTTTCTAACTCCTGATCTTTGTACATTTCAATATAATATTTGGCTTTATCTTCTCGAGCTGATCTTTGAAATTTTGAGTTCAGCTCTTGGACCTCCTCATTTCTTCCATTTGCTTTAGCATCTCTACACAGGAGAGCAAGCTTCAGAGTATCTTCTGACATTCACTTTGGTCTTTTCTTTCTTGTCTTCTTAATGACCTTTTGCTTTCTTCCTGTGTGATGGTCTTGATATTATCCCTCAATCTTCTGATTTTCAGTCATTAGCATCTAATGTATCAAATCTGTTCTTCAGATATCTCTAAATTCAGGTGGGATATGTTCAAGGTTGTATTTTGGCTCTTGTGGACTTGTTTTAATTTTTTTCAGCTTCAGCCTAAAGTTGCATATGAGCCATTGATGATCTGTTCCACAGTCTGCCCCTGGCCTTGTTTTTGCTGATGATATGGAGTTTTTCCACCGTCTCTTTCCAAAGATGTAGTTAATTGATTTCTGTGTGTGTACTCATCTTTTATGTTGCTTTAAAAAAAAGTATTTGCAATGAAGTCATTGGGTTTGCAAAATTCTATCATGCATTCTCCAGCATTGTTTCTGTCACCAAGGCCATAGCTTGCAACTATTGATCCTCCTTCTTTTTTCTAACATTTGCATTCCAATCACCAGTAAGTATCAATGCATCTTGATTGCATGTTTGATCAATTTCAGACTATAGAAGTTGGTTGTTGTTGTTGTTAAGTGCCGAGGAGTCAGTTGGTAGAATTCTCCAATTTCATCCTCACTGGCTTTAGTGCTTGGTGCATAAATTTTAATAATAATGGTATTACCTGGTCTTCCTTGTAGGCCTATGGATAGTATCCTATCACAGACAGCATAATACTTCAAGATCTTGAAAAGTTCTTTTTGATTATGAATCTGCCATTCCTCTTCAATTTGTCATTTCCAGCATAGTAAACCGTGTGATTGCCTGATTCAAAATGGCCAATACCAATCCATCTCAGCTCAGCAATGCCTAGAATATCGATCTTTATGTACTCCATTTAATTTTTGACAACTTCCAATTTTCCTAGATTATACTCTGTACATTTCCTGTTCCAATTATTAATGGATGTTTGCAGCTGTTTCTCATTTTGAGTTGTGCCCCATCAGCAAATGAAGGTCCCGAGGGCTTTTCCCCATTCACATTATAGCAATCAACTCTGAGACTTTGAGGAGGCAGCTCTTCCCCAGCAGTATTTTGAATTCCTGCCAACCTGAGGGGCTCATTTTCTGGCATTATATTTGACAATATTCTGGTGCTATTTACCATGTTTCATTATTCAATATCCTGGTGCCATCTCACAGTGTTTCACTGCTATTCATAAGGTTTTCAGTGGCTAAACATTTGGAAGGAGTCCACCTCTCCTCGTTCTTTAGAGTCTTAGTCTGGAAACTCTGCTGAAACCTGTCCACCTTGGCATTCAAAATACCGATGGGCTAGCTCCCAGCATCACAACAACACGCAAGCCACCACAGCACGACATAACTGATAATCTCAGAATTTAATTGACTTAATTCTCCAGTTAAAAATGTACAGAGCTCTACTTATCTTCCACTTATGCCCACAAGGTGGCGCTCTTGCTTATAGTTTGCCCAAGCTAAATGTGCGGCTTTAGAAAGAAATAAAAATCCCCATAGAAGTTAAACCAAAAGACAAAAATTAAATTCAATTTACTGAAAGTCTATTTAGCGTAATGTACTATGTTAGATGCGTAGGTGAAATTGATAACACATAGTCTCTGCCCTCTAGGGAAAGATGAAGGAAGACAATGAACAGGGCAGAAAGTGGACAATTTTTAAGGAATTATTATGTTTTGATGTATATATAGGGGAGCCATAGTAATCTCATTATCAAATAAAATCTATTAAAGTCAGACAATAGCCAACGTGGGTTATGGAACAGATTTAACAAAGACCTCCCACACTTGGGCCAATTCACCAAAGGTTGTGCTGAAAGGCCCCAAATATGGTCATTCAAGGCATCTGCTCATCTGCAAGCATTAGGATATCTACTCCCTAACTGCTGAGAATTCAGCCTTTGGAGAATAAAATATAATCAGTGCTGGCTGATGAGCAAGTGCAGCTGAAAACCTGCAAGTGCACCTGGGGGAGAGGGGAGGGAGGCAGGAGAGAAAAAAGGAACACGTGTAAGGAAAGAGCTGTCAAACTCTGGCTCTCCGGAGGCGGGTTCTCCCCCCTCCCCTGACATTTGTTTAGCAGAGTTGATGGGAATCCCGGTTTGAATCTGGGACACACTCTGGATGCAGAGGGGGAAACTCGTCCAAGAGTTTTCCTGGTGTCTTAAACACAAAAGTAATCGAAAAGAGGTATTATACGTTCTTGATCCTCCTGTCCCATTCTTTTTCCACTAAATTAGTAAGTAAAATGCTATAGAAGCATGGGGAAGGGGGGAGGTGTGTGTGTGTGTGTGTCTGTGTGTTTCCTTAATTGAAAAATACGATTTTGAGAATAAAGTGGCTGGCAAATTGACAATAAATTTTAAAAACGAAGAAAATTGACGACTTGATAATGTATTGCACTTCTCGAGGTGGAAAGAAAATCAAGTGGTCTGCATGTCAGTACACACGAGTTCGAATTTGAGCTTCTCCACTTGCTAGGTGGCAAGCGCCAGTCCTTTTCTGTGCCTCAGTTTCCTCTGGGCAAAACATGTTTCTTTAGAAAAACGGTCCCTAACCGCCCCTTCCCCCCCCCCCCCCCCCACACACAGCGCACTCTGTGAACGTCTCAGCAGTAAGAAACTAGCTTGGGATTTCACCGCTCCGTGAAAAAATTAACGCATGCTTGGGAGTGGGCCTAGGTGTACTCCGTGCACACGGAGGTTTAATTTCTGGAGAGTTGCTTGGGACCAGCGGATCATCCTGTCACCCTTACAGTCCCCGAGTCTGCAGTGACTACTGAGAGTGATGACAGCGCGGGAAGGCGAGGAGAGGTCGGTTTCAAGTTGTCTGATACAGACGATTCCTCCCGCTGGAGTCACAGCGTCCGCGGCTCCGAGAGATTCTCGGGGACTTACATCCGGCAGCGTGAATCACACTGGATAGAAACTGAGAAAGCGAAGGGACTCTCCCAGAGTCTTGCGCGGTTAGAGGCTGTCTGAAGTTCTCAGGAGGTCAGGTGCCGCCGCCCTGGCAAAGGGACACGGTAACCACCCACCCTCACGAGGACCAGGGCCGCGACCTTCCCACCAGACCCCAGACTCCTGCTCGGCGACGACCCTGCACTGGATCCGCCTGCCGAGCGTCCTTGAGGCCCCGAAGTCCCCGAATGGGTGTGGGGCCACTTCGCTCTGTCGGAAGGAGCCATCGCCGCTTTAAGGGGAAGAGGAGAGGAAGGGGGCGGGCGAGCGGGGGGCGGGGAGCAGCGACGGAGGAGGGGGAGGGGGGTACCCCTCGCTCCCACGTGGTCCGGGCGCCTGTGAATCGCGCCGGCCGGAGGGTCTCACAGCGAAATACAAAAGCAGCTGGGAAGCGGCGGCGGGGCGATTTCCCAGCGCCGGGCTGAGCCCCGCAGCGCTCCGAGGCCGCGATGGGGATGAGGCGCTTGAAGCCCCAGAGCCAACAAGCAGCCGGGCCCGCCTCGCCGCCGGGACCCGGGCTCCCGGGCTTGGTTTGAAGCGGCGGCGGTACCGGCACGGCCGTGGGAGCATGGGCAGGAGGATGCGGGGCGCTGCCGCCACCGCGGGGCTCTGGCTTCTGGCGCTGGGCTCTCTGCTGGCGCTGTGGGGCGGGCTCCTGCCGCCGCGAACCCTGCTGCCCGCCTCTGGGCCACCCAAAGACCGATTCCCGCGGCGCCCGGGCCGGAGCGGTGGTCCGGAGCCCGCGCCGCGCTTCCCTCTGCCCCCGCCTTTGCCGTGGGACGCCCGTAGTGGCTCCCTGAAAACTTTCCGGGCGCTGCTCACCCTGGCGGCCGGCGCGGACGGCCCGCCCCGGCGGCCCCCGGACGAGCGCAGGCTGCACGTGTCAGCGGGACGGCTCCGGTCAGCCGAGATCGCCGTGGTGCACGGGGGCGTCTTTTGGAGCCGCGGTCTGGAGGAACAGGTGCCCCGGGGCTTTTCGGAGGCCCAGGCGGCTGTGTGGTTGGAGGCGGCGCGCAGCGCCCAGGTGGTGGCCCTGGAGCGCGGTGGCTGCGGACGTAGCTCCAACCGGCTGGCCCGCTTCGCCGACGGTACCCGCGCCTGCGTGCGCTATGGCATCAACCCTGAACAAATCCAGGGTGAGGCTCTGTCCTACTACCTGGCGTGCCTACTGGGCCTCCAGCGCCACGTGCCGCCGCTGGCCCTGGCTCGGGTGGAGGCGCGAGTCGCTCAGTGGGCGCAGGTGCAAGATGAGCTGCGCGCAGCGCACTGGACCGAGGGCAGCGTGGTGAGCCTGACGCGCTGGCTACCCAACCTCACGGACGTCGTAGTGCCCGCGCCTTGGCGTTCCGAGGACGGTAGTCTGCAACCTCTGCGCGCCACCGGGGGCGAACTGACCAACCGCAGCCAAGCGGAGTTGGTGGACTTGGTGCAATGGACCGACTTGATCCTTTTCGATTACCTGACAGCCAACTTCGACCGGCTTGTCAGCAACCTTTTCAGCCTGCAATGGGACCCGCGCGTCATGCAGCGCGCCACCAGCAACCTGCACCGCGGCCCTGGCGGGGCTCTGGTCTTTCTGGACAACGAAGCTGGTCTGGTGCACGGCTACCGGGTGGCAGGCATGTGGGACAAATACAACGAGCCGCTGTTGCAATCCGTGTGCGTGTTCCGAGAGCGGACAGCGAGGCGAGTCTTGGAGCTGCACCGTGGCCAGGACGCCACGGCCCGGCTGCTACGCCTCTACCGGCGCCACGAGCCTAGCTTCCCGGAGCTGGCGGCGCTTGCTGACCCCCATGCTCAGCTGCTGCAACGCCGCCTAGATTTCCTCGCCAAGCACATTTTGCACTGTAAAGCCAAGTACGGCCGCCGACTGGGGACTTAGCGTCACCAGGAGAGGGAAAAAGAGAAAAACCGGACTCGGTGATAGAGGATGGGGGAAGGGCCGTCGCCTCTGCCATCCCCTTGGGACCAGCCAGCCAACGCCCAGCTGGTAGCCAGAGTGAGGAGGCGTTTTTGAAACTTCAGTTTCATCCACCTGCCCCTTTCTCTCAACCCCACCTTGGTTCCTTTCAAAGTTCTGGGAGGACGAACTCACCGAGGCGAGAAGTGTCACCTTCCTTTCAGCCAGCCTTTACACTGATTTTGTCCCCTGTGCTAACAAGGAGTGTGAGATAGGAAGACACTGGCTGCTGAGTTTTTGTTCCCGGCTGGCCCACTTTATGGGAGTGTATTACACCCCATTCCTGGGCCCCTTCAGTACCCTTTGGAAAAAGGAAAATTTCCATATGAGCCCTTGAGCTAATTCTGAAAATTTCCTACAAAAGGTATCGTCAGTGGCCCTGGAGCAGGGCTGTGGCATTGGCTGGTGGAGCCCCCTTCCTGTGTTCTCCCTTTGTTCCAGCACCGCGATGGTGAGATCACTGTTAAGAGCAGGGGGACAAACGTCTCCTGATAGGACAAAGAGGGCAGGACCTCCAGACCCCTGGGAGTTCTGCAGACCCTGATATCTTCCTGACTTGTTTTTAACCCCTGGTCACTTTAGCCTGCAGGTTACTCAGTGCAAAACCAGCTGTATGCTCTGAGTGAATTTATGTACTCCTTCCGCCCACTCAAAACCGACCAAAATATTGACAATGATGATGTTCACCAGAAAAAAAAAAAATTATTTCGTGCACTTTACTTTGTTTTTATTTTCATTTTTTATTAAGACTTTTTTTATTTGACGGAATTTGCCTTCTGTGTATATATGTGCATAAAGTGTGGTGTAAATATACTAAACAAACTTATATTTCAATAAAAGGGAGTTTAAAATTTAGAATTTCATTTCTGTGCTTTTAACCATTTGGACTATCGGATACCTCACTTGCTCACAGAATAAGCCCAAGGCACTCTACCCTGTAGCTGTGCTTTTAAAATACAGGATGCATATACCAGTTGTGACCACAAAACTTAGAGAATGTAACAAAGACAAGAGCAGATTTCCTTTTCTTACTCAATTGAACTCTTTTGTTGTGCTTGTTAAAGTGCTCTGGAGTCAGTTCTGACTGATAATGACCTCCAGGGAGTGACTGGTGGGTATAGGACCTCCAGGGAGTGACTGGTGGGTATAGGACCTCCAGGGAGTGACTGGTGGGTTTGAACCACCGACCTTGAGGCTAGCAGTCCAGTACTTCAACTGCAGTGCGAAATGAACCTCTAGTATTGTAGATTTCAGATTGCTGTCCTAAAATGTGCGGGGGAGGTGGGGAGAGAGGTGTGGGGAAAGTGTTTGATTTCCTGGTAAATAAAACTTTGATATAAAAGGATTCCACTATAGTATGTTTCTATATTAATCATTCGGCAAATAAACAACCAGATGTTCTGATTTTTAAAAAAATGACAAATGTCCCCTTTTAAACTTAACAACAGCGGTCACGTGTTATATATTATTTTGAGCGCTGTAATTACCATGCATCGCAATGTGTGCAGATAATAAGCTGAGCTCATATTGCAAACAGGTAGAGAAAGCAATAAATTAATTCTTCTCTAATCTCCTGGCATAAATTCCATTGCATCCAGGAGATGGTAATCTCCAACATCTGGACTCTGACCAGCTCTCTGAAGAGGTTGTACAGTACTGTGTTTTCTGTGTACTAAGTAACAATTGTGAGACCAGATAAATGCGCTGTTCTTTTTAATATGACACTTGGACTCTTACTTCCTGTGGACTTTGAACACAGAAAATACTTTTGGATGTTCTTGTTTTTTTTTCTGACCTAAGTGGTGGGGGAGAGTGTTGGTATTTATTCTTTGACAATGCATTGGCATCTTATTTTGGTGCCTGGACCCAACCTATCCTTCTTATGATCTTTTTATTTAATGACCTTTAAGTCAAAGCAGGAGTCCTGGTGAGGCACTGTGGGTTAACGGGCCAGACTGCAAAGCCATTTGAACTGCAAGGTCATTGGTTCAAGCTCACAAGCTGCTCCTCAAAAACCCTATACAGGGTCTCTATGGGTCGGAACCGACTCGGCAGCACTTCACAACAACAAGTCAAAGCAACTTTGGGTTACCACTATAATAGTTTTACATTTGACTGGCAGTTATAATTATACCTAGAGTTTTGTCGGCTCATGAAAATTCTGAATCTTGTTATTCTGCATTACATCACAGTGTATAGTTTAACTATTTAATGCTAAACATTTTTAGTGTGTATGCTATGCCAAATCTTATCTGGGCTGGGGAAAAAATGCAGTCCATACACAATTTGTGATGTAAGTCCAATTTCTTCATGATACAGCCACAAAATGCCCTAACAATAGCTGACATCTTATTTCCAAATACTGTTAGTGTGGGCCCACCTCTCAAAAAGAAACAGTTTCCATTTCAGACGATAAATACAGATTTAAGATTTGTTGCCTAAATCACTGCTGTATCTCCAAGAAAAGATAAATATTCAGCAACCTGCATTTTTACCCGACACCTTCCTTTGTCAAGGAAAACCCTGAGCAGAGCTAAGTTAGAAGCTTTATAGGAAATATAGCCTGACTCCCGCATAGCTTCAGTCTGGTAATTCTGGGCAGGCAGCATTCTCTACATTCCTTCAAAACTTCAGTTCCAAGTCCAGACTTGACCATGGTGAACCCAGAGCAAGTAGCTGAGCACAGTTTAAATAAGTCTTCTCAGATTCTTTAGTGAACCATATCTCCCTGTTTGAGAAGTACGTTTAATTACATGGTGGAGTTGTTAAGGGAACTGAGACTTAATTAAAGGTAGCGAGTTTTAACTGTTGCTATTCCTCATGGCTAATCAGTAGGCTATGGTACAGAAAGATCAATTAAAGTTTTGCCATGGTCAGTGAATGCTACTGGTGCTGAATCATTTTTCAGATGAAGAAAAAAGAAACTTTCAGGCTGCAATGGGATGTGATGAAAAGAATAATGCGTTCTACAGACAAATGTTAGTCTGAACTCTATCCTCCACCTATCTAACTTCAATAAGTCATTTAACTTAGTTCCCTCATCTGAAATATAGATTTGATCAGAGGATTGATTGGAAGATTTAAGTGTTAACATATGAAGCAAATACCCCAGCGGTTTGTACCTAACCTACAATGCCACTGTTGTTATGTGCCGTGGCGTCGTTTCTGACGCATATCAACCCTGCACAGGGTTTCTGAGGCTGTAAATCTTTACGGGAACAGAAAACCTCATCTTTCTCTCTCGGAACAGCTGGTAGTTTCAAACTGCTGACCCTGAAGTTAGCAGCCCGATTCATAACCACTATGCTACCAGAGTCACTAGGACTGCTTATAAAACATAAATCTGTTGTCCTTAAGTGCTGGTTGATTCTGACTCAGTGACCCTGTAGGGTTTCCAAGGAACAGCTAGTGGGATTGAACTGTCAGCCTTTCAGTTAGCAGTCCAGTGCTTATCCGACAGTGCTATACCAGGACTCCTATACAACATAGATTGTTGTTAAGGCCATTGTGTCAGTTCCAACTCATAGCAACCTATATAGTTCCCAAGGAACAACTGGTAGGTTTGAATCACCAACCTTGTGGTTAACAGGCCAGTGCTTATCCTATAGCACTACATCAGGACGCCATACCTTTGCAGAATCAGAAAGTCTCATCTTTCTCCTGTGGAGTAGCTGGTGGGTTCAGATCGCCAAGTCCTATACTTATCCTACTGGTGGTGGTGGTAGGGATGTGCCATGGTGTCAGTTCTAACTAAATCTTTACGGGACCAGGAAGCCTCATCTTTCTCCCATGAAACAGCTGGTAGTTTTGAACTGCTGACCTTGAGGTTAACAGCCCAACTCATACCTACTATGCTACCAGAGCTCCTTGTTGTTACTAACTACCGTCAAGTCCGTTCTGACTCATAGTGACCCTGTATAGGGTTTCCAAAGAGTGGCTGGTGAACTTGAACCGCCGATCTTGTGGTTCAAACAGACCTTGCAGTCCAGAGCATTAACCCATAGCACCACAGCCAAGAAACAAATCTGTTACTGAGTTGATTGTGACTTAGAGGGACTATAGGTCCGAGTAGAACCATCCCCACAGTTTCCAAGATGCATTTTTACAGAAGTATATACTACCTTATCTTGCTCCTGTGGAGCGGCTGGTGGGTTCAAACCATCAATCTTCTGGTTAGCAGCTGAGCACTTAGCACTGTGTCACCAGGGTTCCCCAGGTACATAATGCTCCACTGTGGTCAAGTCAATTCTGACTCATAGGAGTCTATGGGACAGAATAGAACTGCTTCATAGAGTTTTTGTGGCACTGTAGGATCAATACTGGACTGATAACCCACCTGCCACTCCTGGGAAACCCTATACAGATCGCTATGAGTTAGAACCAACTCAACAGCTCTTAAGAACAACCACCACAGCAGGATTTCTGTCGCTACGAGTCAGAACCCACTCCATGGCACATAACCACCACCATATCTTTAAGGAAGCAGATTGTCACATCTTTTCTCCTGCAGAACAGCTGCTGGGTTTGAACCAACTAGTGTTCAGCCCTGGTGTGGCATTGCGGGTTAATGCACTGGACTGCAAAGTCAGTTTGAACCATAAGGTCAGAGGTTCAAGCTCACCAGCAGCTCCTTGGAAACTATACAGGAACACTATGGGTCAGAACTGACTTGACACTTAACAACAACAGTGCTCAACCCACTGAGCCACCAGGTCTCTTTCAGGCACCTATAGCTCTAAGAAACTCTTCCTCTCCATACACCAGGAAACTTCTAATTATCTAGATTTAGTCAGTTACAATAATAAATTATTTCAACAAATTGTTTAGTGAGGGCTATCTTCAGGCACAGGTTTGAGCTCTACATAGGTTCAAGAGGACAGTTTCAAGACCCAAACAGAACCCTTGCACCAAGGTAGTGATTTTAAAAAAGAACCAAATAAAACAGTCTTTTGGGAAGTTACCTCCTACATATGGTGACCCTACACGTGTGTGCGAGTACAGGAGTCCTCCAGAGGGTTTTCAGTGGCTTTTTTTTTTTTTAAGTAGATAACCAGGTCTTTCTTCTGAGTTGCCTCTGGGGGACGCTGAGCTTCCAACCTTTCACATAGCAGATAAATATGTTAACCATTCGCATCAATCAGGGACTGACTCTAAGGCAGCTAGCTACACTACACATATATGAGAGTGAGCATTAAAAAAAAAAAGGTAGATGGCTCGTTACAAATCCATCACCACTTCTGGAAAGCATCAAAAAGTGATGAATCTTTGCTAGAAGAACAATCCTCCTCCCAGTTCCTTCTGCCAAGAGAAAGTAGGCAGTTGACCTTTTCTCCCTGGATTTGACTGTTGATGAATTCATCTTGTCAATGACACAGTTCTAAACTCTATTAAGAGTACTTGCCCTCCTGTCTTCGAATCAGGGGCGAAAAAAAAAAAGACATTAGTTTAACACATCTCAACACTTCTCATCTGCTGCCTAGACTGCCGTTAGGAGAGTCCTCTAAGGCCTAGAGGTTGATTATGTGGATTAAATGAGTAAATATTTGTAATATTCTCAGAACAGTGTCTGGCACATAAAAAAGGCAATACAAGTGTTTATTTATTGGTGGAGTACATCATTTTCTTTTCTAAGTCAAAATTAGAGGCACCTTGGGTCCTAGGCAGAATCCTCTTTTCATAATCTGATTTCTCTGACGTTACAGCATACATTTCACATGCTTCTGTTTTGGCTCAGGTAGACCAGTTAGAGTGCATGAATCTGGTGGGAATTGCCTCAAGCCTACAGTCTTCATCAGGTTGTCTTGTTTCGGAGAATACCCTCTAGTGAGACATCATTTGTACTGCCTTCCTTTTCCCAGGGAAGCTCTGATCTATTTCTTGCGTGACTCATCAGCTCCAGAGAGCAGTGAGCTGTGGGCTTTTGCAGCTTCTGAGCTACCCAATCACGGATTATCTAAGGCTGGCCACTGGTTATACGACCCTGCACACACCTGCCCTATCCTGTAGAGTTGCTGGTCCCATATGATATAAGGGTGGTTGAAGTACTGGGAAGAGTGCCTCAAAAGGGAATAGAATTCCTACCACCAAGGTGATAGGGACACCACAGTGCAAGGCTAACCCTCACCCCAAGCACACTTTCATCATGAGAGTCTAATGAAAAGGATACAGGGAGTCAGGAGACCTGGGCTACTTCTGAGTCCCTGGGTGACCTGGGACCTCTCTGACTCTGGTTAACGCTGATGATCTTATCTAGAACACAAGTGTGTTGTGTTAGGTTGGTAGCTTTCAGTTGTTTTCTTTTTGAACCAGAACTCAGAGTAAAACAACACACTTGACATTGTGACCCAGAGGTACAACTGAAACAAAAGCTTCATAAAACAACATGCACAACTCACTTTTTCCTGTTCAATTCAATTCTATGGAGTCTTGGTATGGTGCTATAGGAGGATAAGCACAGGACTGCAAACCACAAGCCCACCAGTAGCTCCTCAGAAACTCTATTCTATGCATAGGAACCAACTCTACAACACGAAACAACAACACTATATCTATTTATGTTCCTCCTCTCATAGACTTTCTGGTAATAGTTGTGACTCTACACAGATTTCGTAAATTGCAGTATGATTAACACTGGATTAAATGATGGGTAAACTCCCTTCCAGTTCTAAGATCCCAGGGAAATTCCATTTATAACAAGTTACCACCTGCTACAAGAGAATACAAACAGAATTCAATTTTGTGTACTCTATAAAAACAAAAGACTCAAGTGCTTTATTTCAAAATGTAATTGGGAGAACTGCTCAAAATCTTACATAAGGCCTTTTTATAAATGCTTTTTAGATCCCCTACAAATGAGAAGTAACTTTCAGTCTGTTCCAACCCTGTGTGAGCAAATAGTGCTAGTGTAAAGCTTTGGGGGGGTGGGGGGGGGATAATAATAATCCTTTCTACCAATGCCTCAACGTGGCCCAAGGGCGGCTCAAGAGGACAGTTTATTTTTTGTGTATTCATAAAGATCAGATGTAAGAGTCATAATTTTTTAATGTGCCTGTTTTACCAATTTCTCTTTCTGTGTCCTGCTGTGGGAGAAACTGCATTAATAAACTATGTCTCAATGCTGCCTGGCTGGAATTTTTTTTCTCTG
Source organism: Chrysochloris asiatica (assembly GCF_000296735.1). Taxonomy (NCBI): domain Eukaryota; kingdom Metazoa; phylum Chordata; class Mammalia; order Afrosoricida; family Chrysochloridae; genus Chrysochloris; species Chrysochloris asiatica. The sequence continues at coordinate 12,384,568 of NW_006408590.1, forward strand.
CAGGACTCCACCAAATATAGCTAAAGGAATGCTCATTTTATTTATCTTTTCAACTTTCTTCCCATTTTGGATATGTCTTCTTGACACTTTTGAAATTTTTCTCTTAATGACACCTTACTTTTTTAGAAGAATAGAGAGCTAATTGTTCCCTGAAATAACATCAACATCAAAAAGCTCCTTCACCCTTTCTTCAGTGCCATAAGGTGGGGTTTTGGGTTTTTTTGTTTTTTTTTTTTATGGTTTTAACACTTATTTTACACCCTATCCAAAAACTAAATAGCGTATAAAGCTGGCATTTTTCCAGTAGCGGCTACAGATTTCACTTTAGTGAAAAATTGTGGGCTAGTAATAGAGAAATGTCACCTTTTGTTGGTTTACCCTATACCATGCATTTGTCTTGGCCTGTTTATACCTTCCTTGTGGTGATTTTTAAAAACATTTGTTAAATACCTTTTCATGATCCCACAAATGGCCTGGCAAAGCAAGGCAAGATCCGAGTTGTGAGAAGTTTTTTGTTCATGGAGGCAGCATGAAAGAACGGAAGCAATACCATTTGAGAAATAGCAGAACTGGGTTTGAGTCTAATTTTTGTCCTTTGATAGTCTTGGGTGAAGAACTCCTCTCTTTTCTCATCTAGAAAAGCAAAGGAACGGCTTGAAAGTCTCTAGAGTTCTTTTCAAATCTAGAAAACGCCATGCTTTTATGTACAGTGAATCCATACGTGACCAATATCCCTAGCTTCCAGTTTCTCTTCTGCAGGTAGCTGTAGATTCAGTATCTACTTATATGCCACCAATGTCTCAGGCCATGTGCTTGGCATTGTGGGTTAATACACTGGATTCAAGGTCAGCTTGAACCACAGGATCAACAGTTCAAGCTCATCCGCTGCTCCTTGGAAACCCTATACAGGGTCTATGGGTCAGAGCCAACTCGACGTCACTTAACAACAACATGGATTGGATAGTAAGCAAGATAGGTAAGGCATCTGCCTTTATATAGTTTAGAGTCTAGTTGTTGTTATCATTGTTGTGTCAAGTGATCCTCTGTACAGGGTTTTCAAAGCTATAAATCTTTACTGGAACAGAAAGCCTCATCTTTCTCCCTCAGCGTGGCTGGTGGATTAGAACTTCTGATGTTGGAGGTAGTAACCCAACACATGATCCACTGATACTACCAGCACTCCTTTAGAGTGTAGTTGTTGTTGTTGTTGAGTGTCATCAAGTCGGTTCCGACCCATAGCCACCCTGTACAGGGTTTCCAAGGAATGGCTGGTGAGCTTGAACCAACACTTTTGTGGTTCAAACTGACTTTTCAGTCCAGTGCATTAGCCAACAGAGCCACACCAGGACTCCATTAGAGTCTTGTAGGGAAGAAAAAAATGTATCTAGAGGAAACAAAACGTGATAAATACCAATATAGAGTAAAGCACCATGGGATCATGTAGCAGGATTGTGTAAACTGATCTTGGGAAGGTTCTGGAAATCATCCAAGTTGATCTTGTGTTTATCTTGGAATTTTAGGGATGTCTTCAGGAAAAGAAAGCGAAAAAGGGATATTCACAGGGGTTCTCTGAACAGCCTCAACGTATCCTGTTGAAGAAACTTCAGAAAGATAACCCTATAGTTTATGAAGACTAGTCTTAGAGAGTTGAGAAAACTCCAGGATATAATGGTTTATGATTTTCCAGTAGGCATGCTGCTTTCTGAAATATGATATACTTTTAAATATTAATCATAATAAGGTTGGGTGCATAGAGAGTTATGCCTCAGAAACTAATATAATAAAATCAGTTGCATCTATAGTATTCATAGCTACTTTTTGCTAGATGCATACTAACAAGTTAGGTGTTTTTGCAGGGTTGTTGTAAGGATTTCAATGACAACTATGGTTGAATCTTTATTTCACAGATATGGAAAGTGAGGCTCAGAGAGGTAAATAAATTGCTCACATGACTAGAAGAATGGGTTCTATGACTTAAAGACAGATATGTTTAGTGCCAAAGACTATTATATTTTCCCCTTGTCAGTCTTTTTTCTTTTTCTGTTGTTGTTTTTTTTTTTTTAAATAGTAATCTTTTCTCATTGGTATCTTTTAAGAACTTCTCTTTCTTTTTGGTATCCTCTAATTTCATTATGAAGTATGAAGATGTAAATTTATTTTTGTTTTATCCTAAAAGGAACATGTTACATTTCTCAATTCCAAGGATTCTTGATTTGTTGTATCTCCAAATATTCCTCTTTCTTGTTCTTTCTACATTCTCCTTCAAGAAATATTATTGAGCCTCTGTTAGTCTCCCTACCTAGTCTCCCTGGCCAAACATTTCTTTTAAATTTTCATCTCTTTATCTTTCTGTGATCCCTTCTGGGTAATTTCCTCTTGTCTGTCTTCTAGTTCGCTAATTCTCTCTTCAATAGTATCTATTATCTGTTTACTTCATCCTTAAAGTTCTATTTTGGAGTCCTCGTTGGTGCTGTGGGCTAATGTACTGAACTGCAAAGTTGGTTTGAATTGCAAGGTCAGCGGTTCAAGCTCACAAGTCACTCCTAGGAAACCCTATACAGGATCGCTATGAGTTGGAACCGACTCAACGGCACATAACAACAACAAAGTTCTATTTTATTTGTCTAGCTAATTTCAAAGATGGTATTTTTATTTCCAAAAATCCTGTTTGGTTCTTTTTCAAAACTTCTAGGTCAAATTTTAATATTGTTTTTCTTCTTTTCTCATGCTCTCAAGGCTTTATGTATTTAATCATTTTAAGGTACACATCTGATCATTTTATTATCTGACATTATGGAGCACTCCAATGCAGCTGTTGGCAACTTTTGCACATATAGGCTTGCCTTATAAAGTAAAGAACATACAATTGACCTTAATTTTCATATAAACAGCAAATTATTTTTAAGTATGTTGCACATATTTGGGATATGCGTATACTCAAAACTTAGTTGTTTCTTTGACATTCACAGTTAATTGGGCTTCCTATTTTGTTTTGTTCTAACTCTGGCAACCTGAACCATGAAGGCTGTTTCTTCATGTTTTTTATATGTTTGAATTGTAAGCTCATATCCAGCCAGACTTTATTTGTAAAAGACATTGTGTCTGGGTTGAAAGTATGTCCCTCAGAATACCTGCTCATTTCCTTATGCCAGTCACCAGAATTGGATCACTTTTATATTCATTGCTTGGCCCGAAAGTTGAGCTCCTGGTAGGTAGTGTAAATTTAAATACCAAACACGTGTGATGACAGGAGGTCTCATCACAGAAATGCTTACATTTCTCCACCAGAGTTCAGGGGAAGACAAACAATGTCCCTTTGTTCTTCCCTTTGCTGGAAGGATAGATTTTTTTCCTTTGAGAGTCCTGACTTTCTGCATGGTCTTAGATCCAACTTTTCCTCCAGTTGAGGTACATGAAACCCAAATCTTCTGATTTCCAAGACCAGCCCCTCTTCGTCCCCTTCCCCGCAGAAAAATCAGGGCAGTCCCAGCTTTGGTTCATACCTATTACTCTAGTTTTGTTTTTGCCTTGTTTGGGGCCCCTGAGACATTTTTGTGAGTTTAGCTATGTATTTTAAAAGATGTTCACTATATTTATAAAAAATCTATAGGTGTTTTATATGGGGAAGATTTGTAGGTCATATATTGGCCTTATTGCTGGAAACAAAGTCCACCTGAGCTCTGTCTAAACCCTGCTAGCAAATCCTGTTTGCAATAAGTTGGTCCTTACTTGAGGATTAGATGCTCTATCTGGTTATTCAGAGAGATTTCCCTACAGTGAAGACATTTACTTTAATAGGATTTGATCTGAAATAATCCATGAAACAAGTGACCTGGGAGTCAATAGCAAATTCTGTTCTGTTTTCCACTGGCAGGTTTGAGATATAAGCTGGGGAAATGACTAAAAAGCAAAAAAGAAAGAAGATTGAGAACAAGAGATAAGAGGAGATGGGGAGGAATTGTACACAAGAAGCACATGCCATTGAATAACAAAGGGGCAGCCTTTACTTTTGGTACATCGAACCCTAAGATTGAACTTTAATCAGTGTTAGAGTCAGCAAAAGTGGTGCCACATTGCAGGCAAAAGAACTAATGTCTCTGTAGGTTAGATTTATCATTAAAAAAAAGGTCAAGTAACTTCAGAGAAAATTACTTTCCATCTGCAGTCAGCTTCCTGCCTCTGTCACAAATCCCAATGAGGCAAAGCCCAGCCATCACCAATTGATCTTTGGCCTCCTGACACTGAAGACCTGGCCCTGCCACCTGATGAAGAAAACAAAGCCTTTGCCACCACAGATGAATCTCAAAGTTGCATTTCCAGAGGCATCACATTGTGTTTCATCATTCAAGGAACCCATCTCTAGAGACCTATTAACAAAAACAAAAATGCTAATGAAGGAAGAGGTTAAGCATCTTTGACTTCTCAAGACATCTAGCTAATAAAAGATGTCAAGGAAAGAAAAAAAAAGTTGCTGAGCCTCTCCCTTCTCCTGTTTGTAGTTGAGACTTATCCAAAGTGTCCCTGTACTTCAACATTCATGACCTAACTCTCCACATTAACATCTGTGTCTTTCTGATACTGGATAAATGACTCATGCTGTACAAAGTATTGAAATGCCTCTGGGCTTAGCAACTCAGAAGCCATTGGTTCATGTGAAATATCTGTTGGGTTATTTTAGGTCATTATTCTTGGTCCAGGTATGTGCAGTATGCCTCATGACAGTTATATTAGTGATTAAGCTATTGAAATATTTCCAGTTCAGTTAATAAATGCCATGGCCCCAAGTCTCCAGAGTATATCTTCCACCTTTTCAATCACCCCAGCCTTTCTTCTCAACAACCACTACTTTAGGTTCCCATGAGCCAGCAACTAACTGGTTCACATCTGGCACAGCAGGAAGTCTCCAGGAAAGTGCTCAGCACAAAAGTCAGGGGTAAGTCTGATTGCTCAGTTACATGATTAAAATAGCATACCCTGATATAAGGTATAATGGTACAAATTCCTAGTATGATGGAGTTGTCATCAATCTAAGCCCTATCTTTGGTTCCCCTGATTTATTCAAAGCCTTATTTTTTTGACAAGTAGATGTTATTGTTGCTGTTGTTGTTGTTGTTAAGTGCCATCGAGTCAGTACCGACTCATAGCGACCTTATGCACAGCACAACCAAACACTGCCCGATCCTGGGCCAACCTCACTATTGTTGCCACGCTTGAGTCCATTGATGCTGCCACTTGGCCAATCCATCTTATTGGGGGGTCTTCCTCTTTTTCTTTGACCCTCCACCTTACCAAACATGACATCCTTCTCCAGCAACTGCTCCCTCCTGACAATATGTCCAAAGTGTGAGAGATGAAGCTTGGCCATCTGGGCCTCTAAGGAGCACTCTGGCTGCACTTCTTCCAAAATGGATCTATTGGTTCTTTTGGCAGTCCATGGCACTTTCAATATTCTCCTCCAACACCATAACTCAAAGGCATCAATTCTTCTACAGTCTTCTTTATTCACTGTCCAGCTTTTACATCCATATGAACTTATTGAAAATACTATGGTTTGGGTCAGGCGCAACTTAGTCTTCAAGCTGACATCTTTGCTCTTCAATACTTTAAAAAGACCTTGTGCAGCAGATTTGCCTAATGCAGTACGTCATCTGAGTCCTTGCCTGCTGCTTCCGTGAGTGTTGATAATGAAGAATGAAGTCCTTGACAACGTCAATCTTTTCTCCATTGATGGCAGCTGTTAGGTGCTGTCAAGTCAGTTCCGATTCCTAGTGCCTCTGTGTACAGTGGAGTGAAACACTACCTGGTTCTGTGTCATTCTCACAGTTGTTGCTATGTTTGAGCTCATTGGTGTAGCTTCTGTATCTGTTCATCTCAGTGAGGAGCTTCCTTATTTTCACTGACCCTCTACTTTATGTCCTTCTTGACAGACAGGTCTCTCCTGATAACATATCCAAAGTAAGTGAGAGGAAGTTTCATCATACTCTTGTCTAAGGAACATTCTGGCTATACTTCTTCCAAGACAGATTTGTTTGTAATTCTGGCAGTCCATGGTAGATTTACTGTTCTTCACCAACACAGTAATTCAAAGGCATCAATTCTTCTTCAGTCTTCCTTATTCATTGCTCAGCTTTTGCATGCACATGAGGTCATTGCAAACACCATGGCTTGGGACAGTCCATCCTACTCTTCAAAGTGACATCTTTGCATTTTACTATTTGAAGAGATCTTTTGCAGCAGATTTGCCCAATGCAATATTGTCTTTTAATATCTTGACTGCTGCTTCCATGAGGGTTGACTGGGGAGCCAAGTAAAATGAAATCCTTGACAATTTCAACCTTTTCTCTGTTTATCTTTGATGGTGCTTACTTGTCCAGTTGTGAGAATTTTTGTTTTATGTTGAGGCATAATTCATACTTCAGTCTTTGATATTAATCAGCCAATGTGTCAAGTCCTCTTTACTTTCAGCAAGCAAGTTATGGTATCTGCATTTCACAAGTTGTTAATGAATCTTCCTCTAAATCTGATACTATATTCTTCTTCATATAGTCTATGTTTTGGGCTTATTTGCTCAGCATACAGATTGAATAAGTATGATGAAAAGATACAACCCTGACTTACATCTTTCCTGATTTTAAACCATGTAGATTCCCCTTGTTTTGTTGAAATGACTCTCCCTTGATCTGTGTACAGGTTTTGTGTGAGTATAATTAAATGATCTGAAATTTCCATTATTCGCAATACTATCCAGGACAAGTAGATATAGAATATCTACTTATTTCACTAATGTTTTCTGGCTACTATTCTAAGTCAGGCACTGAGCTAGGCCAGTCGGCTAGAGAGACCTGCTTCTGATCTTCTAGAGTTTAGAGTCTGGTAGGGGAGACAGACATTAGGCAAATCATTACTGTAATAAATGGAACAGCAGGAAAATACATGGCCCTAGAGGAGTGTTAATACGGGATGGGATATATATATTTTTGTGCCAACTTGACTGGGTCATGATTGAAGTGGTTTGGAAGTTAAAACATAGTAATCCTCCATGATTAGATGTACTATGAGCAGCCAATCAATTGAAAGGAAGTTTCCTCAAGAGTAGAACTTCTTCCAATGTATTGGACACTCAAGCAAAGCTTGCATGCTTTTCGCTGAGTCTGGATCCTGCATCTGGTTCATCATCCAACCTCTGGTCTTTGGATTTGAGCCAATGGCCTGTTCTGTTGCCTGCTGATCCTGGGAGTCAGCAGCCTGCCATCTTACCTGTCGATCTGCCTGCCTGCTACCTGACCTGTCCATCTTGGGTTCCTCAGTCCAGCAGCTACAAGAATCAGAAGTCTCCAGCATCTCATCTGACCCACAGACTTAAGACTTGTCCACCTCTACCACTGTGTGAGCCATTTCTTGGATATAAACCTTATATGTGTAAGCTTCACTGGTTTTGATTCTCTAGAGAAGCCAGCCTAAAACAAGTCTGGTAGGGGAGACAGACATTAGGGTCACTATGATTAGAGATTAAAGTGTGTGGTACTAAAACAGAGACTAGAGCAGTGAATGGGAGTCAGCCAGCCTAGAGGGAAAAAGAGGAAGTGACGAACACTTCAATCACAGGGAATTGCATGTTTAAGACCCTGAGAGAAGGAGCGGGATTTGAGGTTGCAGTGGTAAGTGGGCACCTACTATAAGTGCCAGACACAAAAGGCAGAGATGAATACAACATAGCCATTGCCTCTTGTTGTTAAGTGCCGTCAAGTCAGTCCCGACTCATAGTGACCCTGTATGGGGCTTTCGAAGAGTGACTGATGAGTTTGAACCACTGATCTCTTGGTTCAAACTGACCTTACGGTCCAGTGCTTATGCTACAGTGCCACACCAGGACTCCATTGACCCTCGTTGTTGTTAAGTGCCATTGAGCTTGTTCCTATTCATAGTGACCCTGTATAAGGTATCCGAGGAGCAGCTCGTGAGTTTGAACCACCCACCTTGAGGTGGAGTGCTTATCCTATGGCACCACACCAGGATTCCTAGGCAAGTATTATAACATAGTATTAAAGGAGTAGATTCTAAAGCAAGATTCTGGGTTCCAATCCTGCCTTCTCTATTTTCTGACAGTAATCTTGGACAAGTTTGCTCTCTGACCCTCAAGTTCCTCATCTGAAAACAGGGATAATTATAAACTAAGCCAAACCAGTTTCCATTGAATCAATTCCACCTCATGGCAACCTCCTATGTGTAGTGGAGTCAAACTGGGCTGCATAAGGTTGTTGTGATTGTGACCTGTTAGAAGCAGAGCACCAGACCTTTCTGCTACAGCACTTCTGAGTAGATTCAAACCATCAATTTTTTGGTTCCTAGTTGAGTCCTTAATTATTCCTACTGCTCATGGTCCTGAGCTAATAATACTGTTTTATGAGTTAATACACAAAAAGCACTTAGAACAATGACTTGTTGGTGTTATGTGCCGTGGAGTCAGTACGACTCATAGTGACCCTATACAAGGTTTTCAAGGCTGTAAATCTTTACGGGAGCAGAAAGTCTCATCTTGTTCCCCACAGAACAGCTGGTAGTTTCGAACTGCTGACCTTGCGGTTCACAGCCCGATACGTAACCTCTACACTACCAGAGCTCGTAATAACTCCCAAACAAACCCATGGAGTTAAGGCTGACTGATAGTGAGTCAGTGGGACGGAGTGAAATTGCCTCACAGGGTTTCCGAGATTGTGAATCTTTATGGACGCATACTGCCTCTTATTTCTCCGGCGGAGTGGCTGGTGGGGTCAAACTTCCAACCTTTTGGTTAGCAACCCAATACTTAAAATGCATAATAAGGACCCAATAAATATTAGGAACTAGCTAGTAAGACACAAGAAAGAAATAGAGGCATAGACAGATTATGTAGCTTCTTAATCTGTCTGTGGTGGTTCTAGCAAAATCTTTTGAGTTTCATAATCTCATTTAAAGGTGTTTTCTGTGCTGTTGTCACATCAATAGCTCAAAAGTTCACCTGTTGACCCTCAAACCTATTCTATTCTTTGATAGAATAACCTATTCTAGCAAAGACAAGTTCTACACATTAGTCCACTACTGATTCTTCCTTGAACCAATCTCTTTGCAGAGTCCTCGAAAGAAAAACACAGAAACCTGCTTTTAAAGGGCGATCATCCGGGCAGTGTCAAAGAAACCAGGCCATCATCTATAGAGCTGTTAAAAAGTGAAGAAAAAAAATGGAACAGAATGAAAGAGAATAAAGTCAGTCACCTTTGTGAAATTGATCACAATGACGACTAGGAAGGAAAGAAATTCAGAATAGGAAAGGCACATGGAGACCCAGCAGAACCTCTGACCGGTTTACAAAAGACTTGCAGAAATGTATGGGGGCCTGGGAGAAAACAAATCTCATGATGCCATCCCAGATTATGGGTCCCTGGGGATTCCAAAGAACTGTTATCAAAGCCATCATGGCACTGATCACTTTGGGCAGAATCAGGAGAAATTGGAGGTCAAAAGGGCTAATTAAGTTCTTAAGTCTTTCCCCGGAAATTGCCGCAAGGAGATCATTCGGAGAAGTGTGCCCTCCCTCATTAACTCAATAAACTTCGGGGTTATTCCCAGCAAAGGCAGGGGAGTCTTCCTTTGACAACTTTACTTTCTGAATGTTAGTGGCTCCTGAGGACTTTTCCTGATTTGTGCTCCTGCCACCTGGTCTGGGACAAACTTTGCAGTGAGATTTAGTTGGCATGACCATGTCCATTGCCCACCAGGTGGATTGAGAAAGTACAGTGAACATTCATCATGATTGTGTTCATGTCCTCATAAGAACATCATGGTTTACTTTGGAAAATTACCCAGCTGAGGACAATTTTGTTGAGTCCTAAATCTAAAGGTCCTATACAGCAGCATGTGGTCTAAAGTCAACCAATTAGATTCTCCCACCTAAGACTTTGCTTCTTAATCAAGAAAAAAATAAAAGCTTAAATTCTATTTATTTCAGCTAATGAGATGAAAGAAGAGGAGCTAGATATATTTCCCTGCTATTAGAATCTTCTTTGGCTGCCTGGGACCTGTCTGTTCCAAGCCATTTACTTCAAAATTCCTTTGAAGTCTGGAATGCCCATTTCCTACTATTAATCTCCCTCTTGCTTATGTCTGCAGAGTTGTTTCTATTGCTTACTATTAAAGTCTCCTCACTAATATAGAGAGCATTCACAGGGGTAAATAATATATGGAAAGATTGTCCCATGATAAGAGATATTTTACCTAATGCATTGCCATATGGGGAAATAGAAGTAAAGTCAGGAAAAGAAGGTACGTGTTCCTCCCCATCTGCTTGGTTGGGTAGTGACCCTTTGACCCAGCCAGGAGTCCTCCTCTCACTTGGCCCTGGCAGGCTTAGTTGTACAGTGATTCCATTGCACCTAGCAGACAACTTGTAAATTAGGGGAGAGGAACCGATCCGAAGTATTTGCCAATATCCCCCTGGTGTAAATGCTTGCACCGTCACTAATTTCAAACTATGACAGTGATGTTGCTGAATGAAGAAATTGGAAGTGACTTACAAAATTGGCTTTTCTAAAAAATTAAAATTAAAAAATTGGCTTTCCTGAGCCAATGTGGGTCAGCTCAAGTACATCACTGTCCCTGCTCCTCTACTCATGGCAGTTACTAGGAAAGTTTCTAAGATATAATAAAGACTAGCATTTATTGAACATTCTAGGCATCATTCTAAGAACTTTACAAGTTTTCTCCCATTAAATTTAATCATGAGGATATTTATATGTGGTGGTGGTGGTTATGTACAGTGGAGTCAGTTTTAACTCATAGCAACCCTGTATAGGGTTTCCGAAGGCTATAAATCTTTACAGGAGCAGAAAGCCCCATCTTTCTCCCACAGAACCCCTGGTAGTTTCAAACTGCTGACCTTGAAATTAGCAGCCCTACATGTAACCACTACGGTACCAGAGCTCCTTAACTTTTATGTACTCTCCTATTTAATTTAATCATGATAATAATCATACCTCCGGGGCGATTATGATTATTATCCCCATTATATATATGATGGTAGTGGTAGTGTGCCATGGAGTCGGTTCTGGCTCACAGTGACCCTGTATAGGATTTCCGAGGCTGTAAATCTTTATGGGAGCAGAAAGCCTCATCTTTCTCCCATGGAATGGCTGGTAATTTAGTACTGCTGACCTTGAGGTTAGCAGCCCAACTCTTTACCACTACGCTACAAGAGCTTTTTCATTACACATGTAAGAAAGCTAAAGTACAAAGGGAATAAGAATCCGTTCAAAATCAGAAGACTCAGAAGTTTAGATGCCATAAGTTAACTCCAGCAGCATCTTGCTTACCCACAGCACTGTGCTGATCAGGAGAATCTAGTTATGCAATACCTCTGCTCTTCAGAGTATAGGAGGTGATGGCAGATTCAGACATACTGGTAGAATGCAGTGACATCATCCAAGGTACTCTCCACTCAGATAATTTCTATTTGAGTCCAAATTTTACTCTTTGGGACTGACTCCTGGTGTGGCACTACAGGTTAATGTGCTAGACTGCAAGGTCAGTTTGAACTGCAAGGCCTGCAGTTCAAGCTCACCAGCTGCTCCTTGGGAAAGCTATACAGGGTCACACTATGAGTTAGATACAACTCGATGGCACTTAACAACAATAACAAAAACATATGTATACTTTGATTATTTATACCCATCTGCCATCAGAAATAATAGAAGGTAGTTTGAAATAGTATTATCTAGAAATTACTGAGTGCCTGATGTTGTTTCTGTTAGGTGTATACTATGTATATTCCATTTGCTTGTCAAGATTTTTATCTCATCTTAGTAAGAACTCTTCAGAGATCAAGGTTACTGTAACCTTGTTAAAGATAAGGAAACTAAGACTCATTAAAAGTTGATCTACCAAAATCCATTTAGCTAGTTAGCAACCAAAGCAAAGTAGAATTTATTTGTAAATGCTCTTCCTTTCACTGATAGGGAAACCGACAAGGAGGGGTTATGCAAATTGCCCCATGTGAACCAGTAAGTGCTGTTATAAACTCCAGTCTCAGCTGTCAAAGCACTTGATCTTCCCGTCGTGGCTTCTAAGTGGGCCTCCTGATAACACAGCCAGAGTGATTCCCCTAGAAAACCTCATCTGGGCAACTTTGCCAAGTGCCCACTGAAGGGCCAACTGCAATTCCAAGCCTCTTAACTCCCCACCATTTTCTCATGATCCATTAGGTCAACACTTTTCTCACTAAAAAGCTCATCTCTCTTCAAAGATTGGCAGCAGGTTTAAAACAACAGCAATAAATTCATGAGTCTGATTTAGAAATAGAAGTGACTTTTGACCTGCCCCTTCAACTGCCCCATGGGGACTGGGCTGAATGGATGAGGTGCATCCCCCGTGGCAGGATTCTCTATGGGCGGAATGCTAGAGTTGGATTTTGCTGGGAACTACACAGACTAACCTGACTACCTTGACAGGTGTGATTTGGATGAGGTGCTACTGTTATTGGTGATAATGAGACTTTTCAGTGTCTGTCAGTTACAGAACAATTGATATCATCAAGTGAGTGGCAGCTTCTCAGCTGACTGCTGAACCCTCGGATGCTTTGAAGAAGGCATTGATGCGGGTTCAGAAAGGGTTAACAATAGGCCTGCCTTAGCTGTTGGAGTTCTTGGTAGACAAAGGGGGTAGAGGCAGGAGGGGATGGGAATGTGTCACATTCAGACACATATCTATAGAAAAACTGTAGAGACTTGTGTTCCCATGTTCTGGTTTGCATAGTAATATATTTAGGATTACTTTGTCCAGCTCTAGATATCTGTCAGCTATAACTGGAGAGTAAAGGCAGGCAGCAGAGGGCCTAACTAACTGAGTAGCATACCCTTGCTTTTACAGGCCTGCCTTATAGGTCCTTGAACTAAGTTTGGACCTGCATTGGGCAGTCCTACATGAACACCAGGGAATCTCCCAGGGTGCCTATCAATACTTCTTCTAATACAAATAATATGAGATAGCTTCAAAAAGTTCATGGGAAAATTCCATTGTCTTTTTTTTTTAAGTTTTTATTGTGAATTATGTGTTAATTTACATGGATGAACATTATCTTTACATTCATCCTATCATATTTTGTTTCATTGCAATGATCACAATCCATTGTCTTTTAATTCCATTTTCCACAAACTTTTTGAAGCCTTCTTGTTTTTTTACAAATAAGGTTTTGAACTGGTTCATTCAGGTTCCAGCTAAGACTTTGCTTTTCCATCCCAGATATACTAAATCAGAATCTACGTTTTAAACAGAATCCCCAGGTTACCTGGGGTTCTGTAACTCTCATAAGGGGAGTTGTTAAAATGTAGACTCTGAATCAGTACATCTGGGGTGACTGTTGTTGTTAAGTGCCGTCAAGTCAGTTCTGACTCATAGAGACCCTGTCTAGGGTTTCTGAGGTGTGGCTGGTGGATTTGAACCAACCACCAACCTTGCAGTTCAAACCGACCTTTCGGTCCAGTGCATTAATGCAAATTCTTAGCAGGAGGTGAAACCAGAATGTACTGGTTCAAAATTCTATATACAAGAGACAACCAGCATAGTGCAGGTAATCAACGTGCTTACAAAGCATGAACCAAATGAGAGAGAGCTTGGCTATTCATTGTCATAATGTGTGAATTGTTTTATGGATACACACACTTGCTTTACCTTACTTAATCTTCAGGGAGGTATCATCCACTTCTTTTAACAGAGGAAGTAATTGAAGTTCTGATATGTAATGTAAGTTACTAAATTCCACTGCAGTAATAATAGAAAAGCAAAAACCCAGCCGATTACTGTTGATTCCATCTGTGAAGAGTAGATCTGCTCCAAAGAATTTTCAAGGCTGTGACCTTTCAGAAGTAGGTCACCAGACCTACCCTTCCAGGTATATCTGAGTAGGTTCAAACCACTAATTTTTGGTTAATAGTCAAGTAAGGAGCTCTGGTAGCGTAGTGGTTATGAATCGGACTGCGAACCTTAAGGTCAGCGGTTCGAAACTACCAGCCCCTCCGCGGGAGAAAGATGAGGCTTTCTACTCCCGTAAGGATTTACACCCTCGGAAACCCTGTACAGGGTCGCTATGGGTCGGACCCGACTCGATGGCACTCAACAACAACAACAGTCAAGTAAGTAACCATTTCTGTCACCCAGGGACTTAGAAGAATGATTGAAACCTTGATCTGCTGAATGCGGTGCAATCTACACTCTCAGAATGTCTTTAAACTAATGGCATTTTTTCATGGTGTTTGTATGTCAGACATACGAATCTGAATGTACTTGCTATTTAGAACACCTTATTAAAAACCTTATGAATGTAAGGTAAGGTGCTATTACAGTGTCAGATATCGTGCTGGAAGATGAGCCCCTCAAGTTCAAAGGACACAGTGGCAGCAACAATGGGTTAAACCATGACAACAATTGTGAGAATGGTGTAGGACCAGGCAGTGTTTCCTTCTGTTGTGCATAGGATCACTGTGAATCAGAAGTGACTCCAGAGCACCTAACAGAAACAGCATTTGAAACACAGAAGACAAGCTCAGAAAGACTTAAGAATTTACCAGAAGTCAACTTGTAAGAGAACTAAAATATACAGCCCGCTCTGATAATAGCTAAATGGAGAGAGACCCGGAGAATTTCTCTAATAAAGATGCAACTCTGTCATGTGTGGCTTTAACTGGCTTATATAAATGGAATTGCAGAATTCTAGAGCATTTCATTGTGCTCAGGAGAGCCATCGCTGAACCGCAATGATAATAATCATAAAATAAAAGTAAACCCATTGTTGTCGAGTTCGATTCTGACTTATGGTGACCTTGGGTCAAAGTAGAATTATGCTCTATAGCAGTTTTGTGACTATGATTTTGGAAGGTGACCTTCAGGTTTTTCTTCTGAGGCTCCCATTTGTGGCTCCCATAAGCCATTGGAAGAATTTTCGGAATAATTTACTTATCCCTCCTCAGATCTTCTTGGTCTGAAAGTGGTAATGTGTCATTCTATGTTTTGTTGTTTTTATAGGTCTGAAGGTCTTGGTGATATATGCCTTTCCCAGGCCTTGCTGCCACACCTAATATTGATCATGAAGATGTGCATTGTATAGTTTGAACCAGGACATATAGCATAATGACCTTCTTGGGCTCTAGGTTTTACCTGCCTGGACAAACTTCCTGGTTCCACCATTTATTTCTATATGAACTTGGGCATGTTACTTCACCTCCGTGTGCATCAATTCTCTTATCTGTGATATCAGGATAATAATAGCACCTACTTCATTGGATTATAATGAGAATGAACAGTGATAATTAATAAGACTGCTTAACATGGTGAGAACCACTGCCATTGAGTTGATTCCAACTCATAGACACCCTACAGGGGTAGAGTAGAACTGCCCCATAGGATTTCCAAAGCTACAAATCTTTACGGCCATATCTGAACCACGGTCCTTTTGGTTAGCAGCCAAGTGTTTAACAATGGCACCATCAGGGCATCTACCTACCATGGTACCTGGCTTAAAATAGGTTACAATGTATATCAGCCATTATTATTAATCTTGTTGAATGCATCTTATTGCCTAAGCTCCTGTGATATGGAGAAGGTCCCAGATTGCTCAAGCCTAGGAGTACACCCCTAATTCTTCCAGGCAAGGGAGAGGCGGGGACCAGGAGGTGAGAAAAGGTGGCTTTGAACCAAGTATAAGCATCAGACATTCTCCTCTGGTACCAATTACTGTGATAAATTGAAGGCGACAAGTTATTTTATGACATAAATGCAAATCAGCATTCACTTCATTGTTATTTTCCAGTGCCCTGGCACTTTAATGGTCCCCATAAGTTTGCTTCACTTGCAGCAAGTATCGGTATGTTCACAGTCAGCCAGGGAATTTATTTTTAGGTGGGGAGTGCAATGAACTGAGCCCACTGGCTGACTTAGAAAAAGGATCACATGAACATCCACAAATTATGCACAGAGCTAGTTAGCATTTGAGCCCTTTGTTGGTGAAATAACACAGTAAATAGAGATTTGTCAAAAGGGTTCATTTCCACCTGCCAGACTTGACTCTCTAAATATTAGGCATTCACACATTTGTAGGGGTGTGTGCTTATCAGAAAAGAATAAAGCCTGCCCCAAAATGTAACATTCCCCACAGCAACAAGGAATTGGGACCTTCTACTCCTGAACCAAAACCTGCAGGGAGAAGGTTTACTGTCTGTAGAGCCAATGAAACTTCTGTGTCCCTGACACTCTAATCTCAGTGACTTCAACCCAAAAGGAGACCAAAAGAAGGAGAATCTAACTACAGTAAAACCTGTGGAAAACCCGCACCCTGTCAGAGAGGGAAACGCAAATACTTTCCAGTCAAATGAGCTATATAATAAAGTGGTAAGGTTGCACCCTATCAAAGGCAGAAAACTTGCCAGACAGGGAAAAACAAGGTTTTCACAGGTTTCTTTGTTTTGTTTGTTTCTTACCATTGAAACTGATTTCTTGCCCTGCCAATTCTACCAGCCTCTTCTCTTTTGATGCTGATTGAGTGGGGGGAGCCAACCCAAAGAAATAGGCTAGATTGTCACCTCCCTACCTGATGCTCATACATGTTGGCATTAGCAGACAGTGGAAGCTGTTAAATACATTGTCTAATTAATTTAAAACACAACTTCAGAGAGACAACCCCCCAATTGTTAAAAAGCACTTTTATTAAGGCATAAAAATAATCGCAGAATTAAGTCATTAAGAGTCATTATAAGGAAACCAGTTCACAAAACATGACTCCCTTATGTGACCTTTTGTCCCCTGAAGAGTTCATGCCCTGCATTCATTCACTTATGTGTGCACTGGTTCACCCATTCATTCACCGAGTATATAGTGAGTGCACGTTTCCCTCTCTCTGCTCATGCCATCAGCCACAAAGTCTTCCTTTCTACAGAGGTGACTTATTGTGGGTTTTGTTTTCCATGTTTCTGATTCATCCTAGAATTGCTGTTTGGCTGTGTCGTGAGGGTTTGCATCCTGTTTACATTCTGAGGTGCAATCAGTAAGCAAGGGCAGGGAAGGCCCAGGGAAGTGGACAGCGAGAGACGTTTTTTTATGCACATTGCAGAGCAAGGAGACTTTTCTATCAACACTTTTCCTGAAGTGCATTGCATTAGACATTCCATCTGACATGTTGCCACTTGGAGACAGAGTCTCCTTCCCTCCCCCACCCTTCAACTTGAAACCTGACATTGCTTCGTGCCAAGTGTTTAATTTCCCATTGTTTGAATTAAAATGGTATGTAAAGTATGCGTTGCCATGGATGCACAAGCCAACAATGCTTATAGAGGTCCCCTGAAGCTGGTAAATTTGGGTCTACCCAGGTAGCAAAGTGCTGAATAAGGCAGAAGAAGAAATGACCTTCCCAAAGGACACTTCCAGTAGCAACTTTGCTTCAGTGGAGCTGAGCACTAGCACCTGTATTGTATAGCACCCATCTCTTCCTTCTACCTGGAGAGAACGGGCCTGCTCAGTCCTTTCTTCATCAGCTGACAGGAAAGCTATTCTCTTCTCCCAGGATCGTGTCTGGAGTTCAAGTCTAATCTGGAAAGTTCTCTGAAAAAGATCCTGAGGAAGCCTTCCTTGAACCCAAGGAATTCTCTTCTGTCTATAGCACGTGTTACTGTTGTTTGATGCTTTTGAAGGGTGCCAAGGAGCAGCTGGTGGGTTTGAACCTCCAACCTTGCAGTTCAAACTTAACTTGGGGTCCAGTGCTTATTCTACAGCAATGTATCCTAAAGATGAATACATATTCCATTCCATTCCTAGATATATACCCAATAGAAATGCATACATTCACAAAAGACACATTAACAGCACTTTTCATAATAGCCCCAAACTGAAAACTGCTCAAACATCAAACATTATAATATTATAATAGAATGCCGTTATAATGGTGGTTCTAGAGGATAAGAACTAGACTGTAAACCATAGTGTTGACAGTTTGAGCCTATCAGCTGCTCCAAGGGAGAAAGATTTCCAGTCTTAGAAACCCTATAGAGGGCCACTACGAGTCAGAATTAACTCAGTGGCACTTAACATAGAGCAACGAGCATGAATGAGTCACAGCCATACAGCTGGATCTCACAAATAATAGGGTTGACAGAAAAAAAGCCCAAAGATATGCTATGTGATTCCATTCACACACAATTCAAAAGTAGACAAAATTAACTTGGTGATAGAAGTCAGGAGGGAGATGTTGATGTTGTGAAGTGCCATTGAGTTGGTTTTTTGTCTCATAATGACCCTATATATGGTTTCTGAGGAGTGGCTGGTGGATTTGAACAGGTAACCTTGGGGTTACCAGGCAGTGCTTATCCTAAAGCATAAGAAATAAGAAAGAAAGAGACAAGGAGAGAAACTGGACTTCAACAGCAGGGAGGTTTATTGAGAGTAAGCCTGGGAGGGGGTACTCAAAGTCACAGAGACCAAAAGCCCACCTGTCCCTTACAGACTGGAGTATCTAAGGCAGTGTGGTCCTGGTATAGTTCTGGCAAGTTTCCAATGGGTGAGGTTATGGAGATTTTCCTGAAACCTGAAACTACCAGGGGGAGGGTCTCTTGGTGTAATAAAGACTTCAGCTTTCAGGAGACCTGGGGGCAGCTGCAATGCCATTTTTTTCTAAATCAGGAGCAGGTTCCTTCAAACACCGTACCAGGACAGTGAGGAGCAGGAGGAAAAGAAAAGGTTGTGATGGGTTGCAGACATAAGGACCAGAAGGTAGGGTGCTAGCAATGGTTAAGAGCAGTAGTGGTTTTGTGATAGAATTCTCACAACTGTAGGAAAGAGATCCACCCAGTTTCAATTTCCAGCCAATGTGCCTCCTGTAGAGTAATCACCCATCTGGTGTGCTTGCTATGATGCTGAATAGATTTATAGTGAAGTTTCCAGACTAAGACAGACTAGAAAGAAAGATCTGAAGATCTACTTATGAAAAGTCAGCCAATGGAAACCCTATGGGTCACAATGATTCAATCCCATTATACTTGGGATCACCATGAGTCGACAATCAACTAACAACAACAGCAAAGCAATGTTCTGTTTCTTGACTAGGTGGTAAGCCTCTTGCTCCCTTGGTTCTATAACATTCATCCTTAAAGCATAAATGAGCCATCACTTCCTCAGAGAGGCATTTCGGATCCTCCAGAATGCATGGGGCCTCGATTACTACATATTCCCACTGTACCCTATAGTGTCCCTTTCCTACTTACTCTTTTCACTGCTAACTTCCACCAGACTTTAAGCCCCATGAAGGCGGATACCAGGTCCAAAAAGAGTACACTCTGTCCAGCATGAGCATCCCCTTTAGGATGCATAGTGTGCCCAGTAAGCATTTGTTAACATAATTAATAGTCAATGCCCCTTCTTCATGGGCTGTTTTTGTTAGGTGCCATCCAATGCTGTCGAGTTAGTACCAACTCATAGTGATCTTATGCACAACAGAATGCAACACTGCCCAGACCTGCACCAACCTCACAATCATTGCTACACTTGAGCCCATTGCTACTACCACTGTGCCAATCTATTTTCTTGGGGGTCTCCCTGTTTTTTTGCTGACCCTCCACTTTACCTAACATGATGTGCTTCTCCAGGGGCAGGTTCCTCTGATCATATATCTGAAGTATAAGAGACAAAGTCTGGCCAGCCTGGTTCCTAAGGAACATTCTGGTTGTACTTCCAATAAAGATTGGTTTGTTCTTCTGGCGGTCCATGGTACTTTCAATATTCTCCTCCAGCACCATAACTCAAATGCATCAATTTTTCTACAGTCTTCCTTATTCATTATCCAACTTTCAAATGCATATCAGGCTATTGAAAATACCCTGGCTTGGGTCAGTAGCATCTTAGACCTCAAAGTGGTATCTTTGCTCTTGAACACTTTAAAGAGGTTTTATGCAGCAGAATTGCCTAATGCAATATATCATTTAATTTCTTGACTGCGGCTTCCATGAGTGTTGATAGTTGATCTGAGCAAAATGAAGTCATTGACAACTTCAATCTTTTCTCCATTTGCCTTGATGTTATTTATTGGTCATGTGTATATAATATATTTCCCTCAAGACGTATGGCAGGTTGTGTAGGCAGGGGAGCGGGAAGGGAGAGTTAGCATGTAGTCCTATTGGGCACTTTCTGTACCTTGTGCATTGTGCCAACAGGATCATAATTTAATCCTTGTAAGAACACTAAGATGTAGATGATAGTAATAGTGATATTAATAGCTCCATTTTACAAATGAAAGAACTGAGGCTTACAAAGTTTAAGTAACTCTGAATCCCTCAGCCTTTATTTCTTTGGTAATCATTTATGATGTCATATGTCCCTCACACGACAGGGGAAAGAAAAAATGCCTCTGAAATAGCCACAGTAAATTTCCATATTAATTATGTGAGGTTGTTTAGAATGTGTTCTGATATTCTATTTTGTCACTTTAGCAATGACAGGCTTGCATTTCTACATCACTTAGCTGTGGTGGCTTAGTTCTGACCTCTAACCTCCCCTGACTCTTTGAAATTGCTTCATTTCTCTCCCTTCAAAGGGAGCCAGAGCTGCTTCAGTTAGGAGGCCCCACAACAATTTCCTTCCAAATCCCTCTTTTCTCAGGACGCATTGAGATGATTGGTTCTCTAGAAGCTCCCCCACCCCCATCCCCGAACTAGGGTGTTTAGCCTGCTGGCAAAAGCAGGGGTGTTAAGCAGTGTAGCAGAGTAGCCAAGTTCATGGGCTCTGGAGTTAAAATATTGATTCAAATCCCGGCTCCACCACTTAGAGTACAAACCTAGGCAAGTGACAATCAGTTTCCTCATTTGTAAAGTGCAAATGATAGTTGTGTCCATTATACATTGTTGTTGAAGGGATTAAACGATGGAACAAGTGGGCTGTGCCTGGCTCATAATAAATGTTAGATAAATGAGAGTGGAGTCCTGGTGTGGTGCTGTGGGATAGGCACTGGACCGCAAGGTCTGTTTGAACCTCATGGTCGTCAGTTCGAACTTACCAGTTGCTCCTCAGAAACCTTATTCAGGGTGGTTATGAGTCAGAACTAGCTCCAAGGTTCTTAACAACAACAATCACCATCAGTGAGCGCCACATCAGAATCTGAGGTAAAACATAAGCAACTTTATGTCTTGTACAAACTGCTTCCCCAGACCTCCTTTAGGCTTTGTTTTGTTTTCCTTCTCCCAAAGGACAAGAAACTAAGCTCCCCTGGGTTGTTGAGAAGTGAATTGAGAAGGCAGAGCTTCTGGGGAAGAGGAATCTGCCTGAGGGGTGAGGCACTGATGACTATCTTTCCTTTGCTGAGCAGTTTCTCCCCAACAGCACTTTTGTCTTCTCTCATCTCTCCCCAGCACTTGCTCCTGTGTCAGAAAAATTCATTCCCCTTTCTAACTGAATCACAGCTTTAATAAAGCTATTGTATTTGACCACAGGCTTAGGAAACGGTCATATAACATAATAAGAGATGATCATTAAAGTTCTATAAAGCGAGTATTTGGCTCCTTCATTTCCAGTGTCCCCAAGCCTTAGATAAGGGATAAACATTTTTTAATCAAAATCTAAATAACAGTCTACCTCACTTTTCATTTCATTTCGAGTATTTTTCCAGTTAAGTATGTGGTGTTTTCTAATTTCCTGTGTAGATCAGATGGACTATAAAAGATATTTTTTTATTATTATTTTAAGTTTTCAGGGCACTTTTCTGACTGCAATTTCAGTGCATATCTTTGGTTAGGTTGTCAGAGAAGTGATCCAAGGATGATTAAAATTCTAGAGACTGGTTTGTAAAAGAACAAGAACAAATGAGGACTGGGAGGGAAAACACTTATTAGAGGGAAAACTGGGTAAGTAGCTTAGAAAGACGAAGAAGACAGTTACATGATTCAAGGGGTGATGGTGGTGGGGGGGGATTGTTTTAGAGAAAAATAAAGTCCCCCACCTTTTGTTTACATGAAAAACAGCTGCACAAGCTGCAAAGTCTCAGTCAGGGAGTTGCCATTTGCTAACTGGGTGACCTTGGACAAGTAACTAAACTTTTTTGAGATTCAATTTTTTTGGTCTGTCAATGACAGTCATAAAAAATGACTCATAAGACTGTCAGGAAAAATCAAACGAGATAGTGTATTGAATGCACTTAGCACAGTGGTCAACACAAAATAAAGATCGATTTCATTACTAATGTTTCTGTATAGAGTCCCTGGATAGTATAAACAGTTAACATGCTTGACTGCTAGCTGAAAGGTTGACAGTTCAAATTGACCCAAGTGTACCTTGGAAGAAAGACCAGGCAATCAGCTTCCCCAAATTGGCTACTAGAAACCCTTTGGAGCACAGTTCTACACTGATACACATGGGTTGTCATGAGACCGAGTCAACTCAATGGCAATTAGTTTAATGTTTGTGCAGATACTTTTTAGCAGTTTTGTATTTTGGACAATGTAACACCTCAACAACACCTCCATAGAAATTGCTACAAGTGAACTTATTTGAGATGTTTTCAAACTGCCTGGGCTCAAATATGAATCATGTAAAACTTGTTAAACTTGTAAGTGAAGCAGCAGACTGGGATTTGACAACTTTATCAACACAATCAAAAAAATTTGTTTTTTTTTTTTTTTAACTCTATTTGATAGGTTCTAAAATACTTACTTTCTCACATTTTGACACTTCTCAAATCAGAATGTCTTACAATTCCTAAGCTTATTTCTTTCTCAGTGCTGTGCAAAATAGTGGCGCACATTCCAATCAATGGTGATTATAATGAGATGAGATATGGCCTAAAGCTTCTCGGGGCCCTGCTCTGAGTAAATCAGTCCAAACAATTCTTGCCCCAAATAATTTATAAGGTGAGGAGGACAATATATAAACAACAAAGCTAAGACTAAATAAAATCAAGGAGGATTTGTGGTCCTGGTGTGGCACTATAGGATAAGCACTGGACTGCTAACTGCAAGGTCAGCGGTTCAAACAACTTGCTGCTCCTTATGGAAACCCTATACACAGTGGCTATAAGTGGAAACCAACTTGACAACAAATAACAATTGGAAAAAAATGAATTACTAAATTTAAAAATAAAATCTGGTTTCACCATTTATGTATCATGTAAACATGTTCAAGAGACTTAATCTCTGTGAGCCTTGATTTCCTGCTGCTCCATGTAAGGCATCTTCTAAAATGAGGATTGAAGTCATCACAAGTTAACAGGCTACAAATTACCATATTTGTTTGCTGCTGTAACAAATGACCACAAATTTAGTGTCATAGAACACCACAAATTTATTATCTTAAAGTTCTGAAGGTTAGCCCAACACAACGTGCACTGGTCTAAAACCAAGGTGTTAGCAGGCTGTGTTCTTTCGAAGAGACTCTTGGGAAGAATCTGTTTCCTTGATTTCTCCAGGTCCGGGAGGCTACCTGCGTTCGTCCAGCTTCAAAGCCCAAACCAACAAGTTGATCACTTCCCTCAACACTCTGACTAGCTCTTCTGCCTTCTTCTTTAAGAACACTGTGATTACATTGGGTTCACCTGGATAATCCAGGCTAATGTCTCTATATTAAGCTCAGTTGATTAACAACCTTAATTCCATTGTTGTTGTTAAGTGCCGTGGAGTCGGTTCTGACACATAGTGACCCTGTATAGGGTTTCTAAGGAGACACTGGTGAGCTTGAACCGCCAAACTTGCAGTTCAAACGGCTTTGCAGTCTGGCGCATTAACTCACAGTGCCACACCAGGACTCCATTGGCAAACATTAATTCCCCTTTGCCATGAAACAGAGCACAGTTTTGGGGACTGAGACATCTTTGTGGGGCTATTATTCTGCCTACTACACTAGTTTAAAATCCCTGGCCATTGCGTGTGTTTTAACTCATGTCAACCCTAGGTTCTATGGAGAACTGTGCTCCGTACTGCTGTGTTGGCTATAATCTTTGGGAACCAAATTGCCAGACCTTTCTGGGTGGGTTTGAAATGCCAACCTTTCAGTTAGAGGTAGATTACAAACCATTGTTTGTGAAAACCTGAAGTTGTACCAACCCTATTCTGGCTAAGCACTTTGCCTGCATTCCTTATGTTTATCTTCAGAGACCTTAACAGCCCTAATTGACCCTGTGCTACCTTGAAGGGAAGGCCTGGTGACCATCCTCTGAGAAATCAGTCAATGAAAATCTTGTGGAACACAGCTCTACACAGACATACATGATTGTTAGAGTTGACTCAATAGTAACTAGTGTTTAATCTCTGATAATTATGGTGGTGGTGGGGCTGTGCCGTGGAGTCGGTTCTGATACATAGCAACCCTGACAGGGTTTCCAAGGCTGTTAATCTTTACAGGAGCAGAAAGCCTCATCTTTCTCCCACGGAATGGCTGGTAGTTTAGAACTGCTGACCTTGAGATTAGCAGCCTGGCTCATAACCACTACGCTACCGGAGCTCTTTTTTACCTGAGTAGAAAGCCTCAATAATTATTATGACAGTGTATTACTGTAAAACTTCTTTTTGTAAAGGTATTAACTTTAAAGAGCATGCTTAGAGGGAACAGGTCATCTATTACCTGGCCCTCACACCCTATTCTTAGCAGATTCGTGATGTTGTTGTTATTGTTAGAGCGCTGTTGAGTCAGTTCCTACTCAAATTGATGAGCAACTGGTGAGCTTGAACTGCCACCTTGTGGTTAGCAGTACAGTGCTTATCTTACAGTGCCACACCATGATGGTACCTTTCATAATACAAAATTGTTCAGTCATGGTTAGGATTGTAAACTGAGTCAGGATACTGAGGAAACTGACTAACTATATAGAGAAAAATAAAGTTGGAGCTCTACCTCAAGTAATATATAAAGGTGAACTATGTTGTTGTCAAGTGCCGTCAATTCTGTTATGACCCATAGTGACCCTGTATAGGGTTTCCAAGGAGCAGCTGGTGAGCTTGCAATGCTGAGCTTGTGGCACAAACTGACTTTGCAGTCCTGTGTATTAACCCACAGTGCCACATCAGGACTCCAAACCAGGACTGTAGGTGGACCTTAATGAGAAAAAGAAAAACATAAAGATAAGAGAAGATGAAGTTTATCTTTGGGACCTTGGGGTAGAGAGGAACTTCTTGAACAAGATTCATTGAACTGTATCAAAATATAAGATCTGTATTCAAAAGGACTCCACTATAGACAATACTACCAAACAGGTGACAGATTTAGAGAATATAATTGTAACATCTGAAATCCACCAGCACTTAATATGTAGAAAATACTAGATTTGTTGTTGTTAGGTGTCATGGAGTCAGTATCGACTCATAGTGACCCTATGCACAACAGAACGAAACACTGCCCGGTCCTGGGCTAACCTCACAATTGTTGCCACTTTTGAGCCCAACTGATGTTGCCACTTTGCCAATCCCTCTCTCTAGGGGGTCTTCCTCTTTTTCTCTGAGTCTCCACCTTACCAAACATGATATCCTTCTCCAGTGACTGGTCCCTCCTGACAATATGTTGGAAGTATGAGAGATGAAGTTTGGCCATTTTGGCCTCCAACGAGCACTCCGGCTGCACTTCTTCCAAAATGGATCTATTGGTTCTTTTGGAAGCCCACTGTACTTTCAATATTCTCCTCCAACATTATAACTCAAATGTACCAATTCTTCTTACAATCTTCTTTATCCAACGTCCAACTTTTGCATGCATATGAAGTTATTGAAAACACAATGGCTTGGGTCAGGCGCACCTTAGTCCTCAAGCTGTCATATTTGCTCTTCAACACTTAAAAAAGGTCTTGTGCGGCAGATTTACCTAATGCAATATGTCATTTGATTTCTTGGTGGCTGCTTCCATGAGAGTTGATGGTTGATCCAAATGAAATGAAGTCTTTGACAGCTTCAATCTTTTCTACGTTGATAAGACCGTAGTTTGTTGGTCCAGTGGTGACGATTTTTGTTTTCTTGACATTGAGATGCTATCCATACAGAACACTATGCTCTTTGATCTTCATCAGTATTTTAAGTCCTCTTCACTTTCAGAAAGTAAGGTTGCATCATCTGCACATTGCAAGTTGTTAATGAGTCTTCTTCCAATTCTAATGCTACGTTTTCCTTCATATAACTCAGTTTCTTGGATTATTTGCTCAGCATAAGCCTGATCTTTCTCCCGCGGAACAGTTGGTAATTTATAACTGTCGACCTTGAGGTTAGCAGCCCAATTCGTAACCACTATGCTACCAGAGCTCCTTATAGGTTGAATAAGTATGGTAAAAGAATACAACCCCGTCACACACCTTTCTTAATTTGAAACCATTAGTATTCCCATGTTCTGTTCAAACAACTGCCTCTTGGTCCATGTACAGGTTCCTTATGAGCACAATTAGGTGTTCTGGAATACCCATACTTTGCAATGTTGTCCATAGATTGTTATGATCCACACCTTCTAAAGCCTTTACATAGACAACAAAGCACAGGTAAACATCTTTCTGATATTCGCTGCTTTCAGTCAAGATCCATTGGACATCAGCAATGATACCCTTGTTCCACAGCCTCTTCTGAATCCGACTTGAACCTCTGGAAGTTCTCTGTCAGTGTATGCTTGCATCTGTTTCTGTATTACCTTTAGTAAAACTTTACTCACATGGGATATCAAAGATGTTGTCTGATGATTTCCACATTCTGTTGGGTCACTTCTCTTTGAAATGGGCACAAATATGGATCTCTTTCAATCAGTTGGCCAGATAGTTGTCTTCCAAATTTCTTGGCATAGATGAGTGAGTGCCTCCAGTGCTGCCTCATTTTCTTGAAAGATTTCAATTT
>NW_006408590.1:12411944-12413341 GCF_000296735.1 Chrysochloris asiatica
TAATGTATCAAATCTATTCTTCAGATGATCTCTAAATTCAGGTGGGATATATCAAGGTCATATTTTGGCTCTAAATGGACTTGTTTTCATTGTCTTCAGCTTCAGTCTGAATTTGCATATAAGCAATTTTCGGTCTGTTCCACAGTCTGCCCCTTGTTTTCACTGATGATATGGAGCGTTTCCACCTTCTCTTTCCACAGATATAGTCAATTAGATTTTTGTGTATTCCATCTGGTGAGGTCCATGTATGTGTATAGCCATCTCTTATGCTGTTTAAAAAAGGTATTTGAAATGAACAAATCCTTGGTTTTGCAGAACTCTCATGTAATCTCCAGCATCATTTCTATCACCAAGACCATATTTTCCAACTATTGATCCTTCTTCTTTGTTTCCAACCTTTGTATTCTAATCGCCAGTGATTAACAATATATCTTGATTGCATGTTTCATCAATTTCAGATTTAAGAAGTTGGTAGAATTCTTCCTTTTCATCCTCAATGGCTTAGTGGTTGGTGCTTAAATTTGAATAATAGTGGTATTAGCTGGTCTTCCCTGTGGTGGTGGTGGTGGTTATGTGTCATGGAGTGGGTTCCGACTCATAGCGACCCTGTACAGGGTTTCTGAGACTGTAAATCTTTACGGGAGCAGAAAGCCTCATCTTTCTCTTGTGGAACATCTGGTAGTTTCGAACTACTGACCTTGTGGTTCGCAGCCCGATTTGTAACCACTATGCCCTGTGGTTGGTGGTGGTTATGTGCCTTGGAGTTGCTTGCAACTCATAGCAACCCTGTACAGGATATCCGAGGCTGTAAATGGCACATGAATATTATCCTATCACAGAC
Organism: Chrysochloris asiatica; assembly: GCF_000296735.1. Taxonomy (NCBI): domain Eukaryota; kingdom Metazoa; phylum Chordata; class Mammalia; order Afrosoricida; family Chrysochloridae; genus Chrysochloris; species Chrysochloris asiatica. Next base: position 12,412,786 of record NW_006408590.1, read on the forward strand.
AGTGGTGTACCTCATTACTGATTTGGATATGTTCTTTTTGACAATGAATGCAACACCATTCCTCTTCAATTTGTCATAGTATAGTAAACCATGTGGTTACCAATACCAGTCCATTGCAGCTCACTAATGCATAAGATATCAGTGTTTATGTGTTCCATTTTAATTTTGACAGTTTCCAATTTTCCTAGATTCATACTTCATACATTCCACGTTCTGATTATTAATGGATGTTTGCAACTGTTTCTCTTGTTTTTTCAAAGGTACTAGATGTTACCTAGTAGCATGATGTCAGTGGATAGAGAAAGCTTTTGCAAAACAATAAGAAAATGACAGCAAGCTCAATTAAAAATATTTTCTCAGTAAACTAAGAAAAGCAAAAATACATTTTGTCAGTAATCTAAGAAATACAAAAATAATAACACCATGAATTATCACTTTATTCCCATTGGTTTGGACAAAAAATAGAAGGTCAGGTAGTACAAACATTGGCATGTAGTGAAGACCAATACCATTAACAATCAATTAGGTAAAAAAGTCAAAGAAAGTAAAAACATCC
>NW_006408590.1:12414711-12434115 GCF_000296735.1 Chrysochloris asiatica
TGTATCATCTGTCACTCTTGCTATTCCAGGCTGGTCTGCTTATCCTTTCTAGTGGGAATGTCCCTTTTTAGAACTTTCTAGTCAGAAGGTTCTGGATGGGGCTCAGGATTCCACCTAAGCTCCTATACACTTCAAAGACTCCACAGCAGGCCTATTTCACTGGCCAAGTTCTAGTACCCCTTTTTGGTATTCCGATCAGTTATAGGTTGAGATAGACTTACAAGCTTTCTGTAATCATATTTCCTGACATTCCTTACTATCCAACTCAAGTGTCTATTTTACAATAGTAGGAAAGGGAAACCAATATACATAAGAAAGTTTTTAATGAATTATAGCATAAGGAGCTCTGGTAGCATAGTGTTTACAAACCGGGCTGCTAACCTCAAGGTCAGCAGTTCAAAACTACCAGCTGTTCTGAAGGAGAAAGATGAGACTTTCTGTTCTCGTAAAGATTTACAGCCTCCGAAACCCTGTACAGGGTCGCTATGAGTCAGAACCAACTCCACGGCACATAACAACAGCAACAGGAATGCTAATGTGATGCTGTAGGATAAGCTCTGGACCACAAGGTTTGTTTGAGCCGCAAAGTCAGTGGTTCAAACTCACCAGCTGCTCCTTGGAAACCCTATACAGGGTTGCTATGAGTCAGAACAGACTTGGCCGCACTTAACAAGTCGTACCAAAAGGACTGGTAGGGTAGTGGACTGTGAGCTGGACTGCTCACTACAAGGTCAGCAGTTCGAATCTATCAGTCACTTTACAGGAGAAAGATGTCGCTTTCTGCTCCCATAAAGATTTACAACGTCGGAAACACTATGGAAAGTTGGTATGAGTCGGAATTGACTCAGTGGCACACAACCACCACCGCTTCCAGTCATTCCAAAACAAAACAGAAAATATATATTTGCAGTCAAGTCAATTCTGACTCACTGTCATGCTCCAGGACAGAGTAGAATGGCCCCAGAAGTTTTCTAAGACTGTAATCTTTTAAGAAGTCGACTGTGACATCTTCCTCCCTTGGAGCAGCTGGTGGGTTCAAACAAGTCAACCTTCCTGTTAGCAGCTAAGTGTTTAGTGCTTTAATTAGTTTCAGTCCATAGGTGACTACTTTCCCAATTAGAGGGAAGAGAGGCAAATTTAGGGATTTATCTCACTCCAAAGAGTGCTCATCTCACAGATGATTAAAGATTCATTCACAGCAGCCCACTCAGATAAAAGACAAGACCACCCATAAGAACACAATTCCTTGGAGAGTTGGAAAAATCTCCTTTTGCCAAAAAGAATTAGCTAGGCAGGGGCTAGGCAGCTGGCTTACTGGCCAGAGGGGAAGTAAGAGATTAACTAACCCACAATGGACAGGATGTGCTCCTAAATAAATCTCTTAGCCTCTGGTGTCCTCACTGGTAAAACAGTCACCTGTTAGCTGGACTTTGTAGAAAGCACCTGAAGGCAGAAACAAGTACCAATGAAATCTTTTGAACTGGGGTGGGGAGGGGGGGTTGAGGGGGTGTGTGTGAAAAATAAATGGGATGAAAATAAGGTATTTTTATTATTTTTAGATCAAAGGTAACTTTTTAGCAGTTAGCATACTAAATGGATGTAATTAAAATACATCTTGATGGACTTATCATCACACATACTTATTTATTTTTTTAAGGGGTGAAGGTGTTTAGAGCATCAGATTACCAAACAGTGACCATTCACTTATACGCACTGATTGTAAATGAAAATTTCTAGAATAGTGTTGGGCCAAAGAATTGTTTTGTGTATTGATCTCTGATAGACTTCTGAGAAACAGAAAAAGTCAGAAGCAGCCGGCAAGACTTCATTCATTATTTTGGTAGGCCTGGGATGGGCTAAGGGGGTATCATATTTCATTGCAATGATTATAATAGGATAAGATGTTGGCTAATATGATAACAGCATGAGATGAGATTTAGGTACTCTCAGGGGCTTGTTGGGGAAAATGAAATCAGTCATTATAGTGACAGTTTAATTACATGAGAATGGGCCCAGCTGAGTACATACAGTACATCTCCTATAAAGCAGCATCTTATGCATTTTACCCTGTTCTCCCTTCAACTTTCAGAAGTTTTTCTCAAATTAAATTCATTCTGTATGAATCTTTCCAAACTCAGTTCTTCTATACGGAACAGCTATTGTTGTTGTTACTGTTATTGCTATTAAGTGCCATCAAGTCTATTCCAACCAATAGTGACCCTCTATAGCGTTTCTGAGTAGCGGCTGGTGAGTTTGAACCACCGACTCAGCTGTTCAAACCGATTTTGCAGTCCAGGGTATTAACCCACAGTACCACACCAGGACTCCATCGTCATTATTAAATGCTATCAAGTCAGTTCTGACTCTTTGTTAAGTGTCAATCAAATTGGTTCTGATTCACAGCAGCCCTGTATTGGGGTTCCAAGGAGCAGCTGGTGAATGTGAACCACTGACCTTGTGGTTCAAACCGAAATTCCGGTCTAGTGCTTTATTCCACAGCGCCACACCAGGATCCCATTTAGGGTTTCCAAGGAGCAGCTGGTGGTTTTGAACCACTGACCTTTTGGTTAGCAGTTCAGTGCTTTTCCTATATTGCCACACCAGGAGTCCTCAGAACAGTTATGGGGGATATCAATTGATTTCATTGTAGGAAGGAAATTACAGATAAGGTTACTGAAGCACTTAGGCAATTTGAGGTATTACCTAGTCATACCACAGTGAGTATGGTAAGATGAAGTCAGATCTGAGTTTGAATCCCAGCTCAACCACATTCTAGCTGCTCAATCTTTTAAAGGTTTCCTAATTATCCTGTTTTCCATATCTACTGTCTGCTTACCATCTTGGATATCCCTTACAGTTATTGCTAATCATCATGAGAAGACAATGCCAATGCCAAGTGTAGTCAGGCCCCCTAAATGGTTCCAAGTTTTGGGGTAATTTATTATGTAGCAATAGATATCAATACTGATTTTTGTATCAAATGGGTTACTTCCATAACCAAACCTTGAAATGTTGGAGTGACTTTGGAATTGGGCAGTGGACAAGGGCTGGAAGGACTTTGAAGAGAGAATTAGTAAAGTAACTGTTGGAAGAATTCTGGTAGCTTTGGGGGAACTTGTGAAGGAGCCCCACTGCTAACCACAAATTCAACGGTTCAAGTCCATCAGCCACTCCTTGAGGAAAAAAACGAGGCTGTCAGCTCCTGTAATGGTTTATTGTCTCAGAAACCCTATATAGAGTCTCTATAAGTCAGAATTGAGTTTTGAGTTTGAGGAGCCTGCAAGCAAGGGTTTAAAATGAAATTAGGGAAAACTTATTGAAAATGTGAGGAAGGATGGTCCTTTAGAAAGTCGTATAGAAGGCGGTGAGGAACTGAAGCCTTCTACCAACAGTCATATGACTGAGGCAAGCTTTCTTGGAAATAGATCCTACATTTCTGGTCAAGCTTTTAGGAGAAACTACAACTGTAGCCAACATCTTCTCTGAAGTCTTCTGAAAGATCTTGAACAAGAACCATGCAGCGAAGCTATTCTGAGATTCCTGAATCACAGAAGCAATGTGAGAAAATAACTGTTAATTGTTTTAAGCTGTTAAATTTTGGGGGTAATTTTCTGTACTGTAATAGACTAGTACACCAAGGGTGCTTGCTGTCTCTGGATACTCCTAAAGATGTAAATTCCTGGGAAATCAAAGTGTTTTGATTTCTGTACAGTGGGATACAAAAGATATGCCTCATGGAGTTTGGTAGACATTGCGACGAGAGCTTTATATAGTCCCATTTTAATAGTTTCACCAGCTTCTGCCTCTCAACCCTTCTCTTCACAGAAGGTTCAAAGGATTGTGAAATGTCAGATACTGAATTGCACTGTATAGTTTAGCCGTCGGCAAAATTAAGAACAAATAATAAAAATAATGAAAATTACAAGACACCCTCCCAATGACCTTAGACAAAAATGTCCTTTTAAGACATTAAAAAATGTTATTAAAAGAAGATTTTCTAGTGTGATAACATTACATTTGTGAAGACTAAATTGCTGACTTTTAAGCCTTGGAAGGTGGAAATAACTAAGCAAGGAATGTTATTCATAGGTATACTAATGTTGATGTTTGAGTTGTCATTTGTTGAAAACATTTATTTTTTCAGTATAGTGAATCAATCCTGTTTTGAATGCAGACATAGAAATAATTTCCAGGGAAATGTACTGGCGAAATACAGAAATGTGTATGGAATTAGAACAAAACAAACCTCCTGATTTTCTTTTCAACATTCTATAGAATTGTGAGGTTAAAAAAAGAAGTTTCTAAAAAATAAGTGTCTAACAAAAGCTGCACAGAGATTAAATATATACTGTCCATGGAGATCAAGTATTTAACATATTTTTTAATCCTAACCCACCCACTTGTACTTTCCTGGCGATCTTTTGGCCATCCTAGCTAAAAATCACCTAAGGGAATCAACTGAGAACAAACATCCTCCTCCCCCTCCATTCTTCTCAACCACACCTAGATGTCTCCCTAGATTAGATCAAGATGTCCTTCCTCCTCTTCCAAATACAGAAACAAAAGCTCTTCCTTAAACAGAGAGATACATTCGGATACTGGGTGACAAGAGTTGTCTACACCACCAGCAAACCAGCCTCAAATGTCCTCTATGTTTAAAATAGGTTTTTAAAAAAAGCTTTGAAGAGCCATTATGAGTACTAAATATAGTTTGTGCCAATAATAATGGTTAAAATTTAGTGACTACTTCTAGAGGGTTGGCATCTTTACATTTAATCCACAAAACAATCGCATTAAGTAGGCTTGATCTCCACTTTACAAACAGATTTGAAAAAGAGTGGAAAACAGTGAGGTGTTAACTTATCCAGGACACAAAGCTAGTAAGTACTGGCAGCAGGATTTGGGGGCTCTGGCGCTGTAGGATACACACTGGACTGCTAACACTACAGTCTTGGTGGTTCAAATCCACCAGCTGCTCCTCAGAAACCATGTGGTGGTGGTGGTGATGTGCTATTTATTTGGTTCTGACTTAGTGACCATGTATAGTGTATCGAGGCTGCAAATCTTTACTGGAGCACAAAGGAACTTTCTCCTACAGAGATGCTGGGTAGATTCGAACTGCGGATCTTGAGGTTAGCAACCCAATTCGTAACCCACTAGCTAAAAGCTTCTTCAGAAATCCTATACAGGGTCGGTATGAATCGGAAGCCACTTGGTACCGACTCTACGACCACCTAATTGTGGATTTTCCAAAACCGACTTCAAAAGAACAATCTCGACCAATTCTTAGTATTTTAGTATTGCTCAGTAAGTAAGTTATTTCCCTTCCTTTCTACTAAGGAACCCAATCTAATTCCAGAGGGGCCCCGTACATAAACAAAAATGACATGCAAACCAGAACTCTCATTTGACAAATATTGTCTCTTACTGTCTCTCTTCACCTGACATCTCAAGGCAGGCAGTCAGAAAAGGGCACAGAGGTTACCACCTTAGCATCTCAGAGGCCCAGGAGGTAGGAATGCAAATAGATTTTGCAAGTTGAGACTGCACAGTGTTATTGCTTCTAACCGAAAATGCTTGTTTGCTCAAACTGACTTGGGTTCCCAGAGTCTAAAAGAACAAACACAACTCAGCCCGGGCCCTCTGGAACTCCCAGGCGGCCACATTCAATCCGGTAAACAACACTGCTCTGACTCCTGGCAGGACACGCAGCAGCGGGGGACTGTGACCGAGAAAGACTGAAATATACACGGACACCAGCCTGGTGGCCTGGAAAAGCCAGGTGGACCTCTCCAGGGAGGAAGTGCGGGAGGCGGGGCGCGGTTCCCGCCTCGGTAGTGAACAGGGGACGTGATCCATCTATCTCTTCCTGGGGATGCTGCGAATCTTCGCTGCTGAGCCGGGTCCCCGCGGGAAAAGCAGAAAAGGGCCATTGCCACTTTAAATGACTCAGGAAGTGAAAGGAGGCCGCCTGACAGCCAAAGTTAAGTGGAACCGGGGCGACCGCTACGATCTCGCCTGGAGGCTGCGGGAAACTGAGCGGGCTGCAAGGCGCGGGCGCCTTAGGGCGCGGGGGCGCGCGGAGAGGCGGCCGGGCGCTGAGCCGGAAGTGCCCGGGACGGCGAAGGAAACGCAGCGAGGCGCAGAGCACTGCCGAGCCGGCGGGAAGAGCGCTAGCTCCTTGGCCCGTGCTGGAGCTGTCGGGCAGGCGGCAGCCGCGGCCTCAGGCCCTGCTCCTAGTCCCGGCGCAGCCCCGAAGGTCGATTCCTCGGACAGGGACCCGGTGGTGAGGAGACAAGTCAGGCGGCTGCGCTAAGGCGCTGAGCTTGGAGGCCCTGGGGCCTTGGCCGCGTCTCCGCACCCACATGGCCTCGGGAGTAGGCGCGGCCTTCGAGGAGCTGCCTCCCGACGGCACGTGTGACGAGTGCGAGCCCGACGAGGCTCCAGGGGCCGAGGAAGTGTGTCGAGAATGCGGCTTCTGCTACTGTCGCCGGCACGCCGATGCACACAGGCAGAAGTTCCTCAGTCACCACCTGGCGGAGTACATCCATGGCGCCGGCGCTTGGATCCTCGGAGGCAAGGGGAAGCCCGAGGGCCAAGACAAAGTTGAAGCTAAGGTGGAGATCGGGACGGAGGTAGACAGCGAAGCCGGGGACGAGAGTGAGTCGGAGGAGGAGAGTGAATCAGACGAGAGCGAGACGGAGGAAGACAGTGAAGATGAGAGCGAGGAAGAGAGTGAAGAAGACAGCGAGGAAGAAATGGAGGATGAGCAAGAAAGCGAGGTAGAGGAAGACAACCAGGACGAAGGAGAGTCTGAGGCCGAAGGAGAAACCGAGGCAGAGAGTGAATTCGACCCAGAAATAGAAATGGAAGCAGAGAGGGTGGCCAAGAGAAAGTGTCCGGACCACGGGCTGGATTTGAGCACCTATTGCCAGGAGGATAGGCAGCTCATCTGTGTCCTGTGTCCAGTCATTGGGGCTCATCAGGGCCACCAGCTCTCCACCCTCGACGAAGCCTTCGAGGAACTAAGAGTAAGTATTGGGCATTCAGAGCCTAGGCCGAGGGGTCAGGACGCCTGGCTTTCAGTCCGGTGACCATGTTCACTTTTATCAGCTCCTAAAAAGCCACTGGTGTGGCACTGTGGACTAGTGTGCCGGACTGCAAGGTCATTTGACCCGCAAAATCGGCGCGGTTCAAACCCACCAGACGCTCCTCGGAAACCTTAGACAGGGTCGCTATAAGTTGGAACCGACTCGATAGCGCTTAACAACAACAAAAGCTACTCAGCTTGTTGGGAGCAGTGTTCATCCACTTTTTTGGTTGCACTTAGAGAATCAGATGATAAATCTTCTGGCTCAAGAAAACTGCCTATGTACACAAAATTGAGTTTCAGGTCTACGTTGTTTAGCTCCATCAAGTTGGTTCCGACCCATAGCGACCCTCTAAAGGGTTTCTAAGGAGCAGCTGGTGAGCTTAAACTGCCCACCTTGCAGTTCAAATAATTTTGCCATCTGACGCATTAACCCGGAGCGCCACACCAGGATGAAACGGTCTTGGGAGCGGCCCACTGCCAGTGGAGATGATTTTGACTCATGGCCACCCCATATATGTCAGTAGCGCTGTGTTCCTTAGGGCTTTCAGTGGCTGACTTTTCAGAAATAGATCAGGTCTTTCTTCAGAAGCATTTCTTGGGCGCTGGGGCCCCACTTAAGCCATTTCCTATTACATCACCATTGTTTGTACTTACTCCTTGACTTGGAACGCTGATAAGGCAACCGTTATGCCTACTTGAAAACATGGAAGTTGATTCTGCCAAATGAATCCAAGCAGGTAGTGTCTCTACAGTGAACAATTCGCTAAAGTCATGGCCTTTAGAATACCTTCATCTGGGCCCTGAGTTCTTTTCGGCTGCTTCTTCATGTGTGCAACTAGATAAGAAAGGAGGCTGAGACCATGGAGGCCAAATTGGCTTGGGGTAGGGATTCCCGTGTCCTCCAACTTTTGCAAAGAGAGCAGAGCCTTTATCCTTCTTGGACCATGCTGGTAATAAGCAAGGCAAATCATGGGTCTTAACTAAATATTTGTTTACTGAATGAATTTGCAGATTATTTGCGTTTTATTTATGTCGTGAATATTTACAATTAGAGAAATTGCTGGAGTTGAAAGTTTGCGTGAGGTGAACAGTTCATTAGTGAAATGAACATTGTCTGCTTTTAACTTTGTTCCCTCAGCAAACTTACAGTTACAGGGACTTGGGGTAACCAATACTTCAGTAATGATGGTCCCTTATAGTAAGATTTGGGGTCCTGGTGTGGCTCTGAGGGTTAATGCACGACTGCAAAGTCGGTTTGAAACGCAAGGTCAGCAGTTCAAGCTCACCATTTACTCCTTTGAAGCCCTATACAGGGTCTCTGTGGGTCAGAACTGACTTGATGGCACTTAACAGCAACAACATAGTAAGGTTTTTTTATTTTAATCTGTATATTTTATATAAAACATACATTCAGATAACAGGCAAAAACATATGCATAGTTAAATAATTAGTTACAAGGCAAATTGTTATATAAACTCAACCCAGATTAAGAAATGGAACATTGTTAGCAATACTGAAGCCCTGCCCCCAATACCCCTGTCCAGTTATAACCATCTCCCATTCCCCTAGGGAATCATTATCCTGAAGTCTGGTGATAATTTCCTTGCTTGTCTATGCTTCTACCTTGTCTGTACGTGCCTAAACTCTTTTGAGCTTGACTGTTTTTTGTGTTGTATGCATTCCCTGGGGTCATTTTCTCAACATAGTGTTTATGAGATTCATCTAGTTGGGTGCCTGTGGTTTGTTTATTTTGTTGATGTATGTTGTTAAGTGTTGTGGAGTCTGTTCCTATTCATAGTGACTCTGTGGGAGTGTTGTGCTTATCCTGCCATACCACACTAGGACTTACATTGCTGTATAGGAATTCATTTTATGAATATGCAAGAATTTTCCCATTCCATAGTAGATGAGCCTTTGTTTCCAGGTTCTGGAGCTATTATAAGCAGAGTTGGTATAAATACTATTGTTCATATCGTCTGGTGCACATGTACATTCAGCTCCAGTGAAGATTTGCAGCCTTGGACACCTTAGACAGGATCACTGTGAGTTGGAAGTGACTCGAGGAAACTTAACAACAAAGTAAATCTAGGAGTGCCATTTTCTACATCAGAGACTATACATATCTTTAACAGTACTAAATGTTGCCAACTGTTTTCCAAAGTAGTTGTACCAATTCGTATTGTTATTAAGGAAGGATATATGACAATTCTTGTTTCTCTGTATCGTCACCAACACTTGCTATTGCAGAATTTTAAATTCTCAATCTCGTGGATATGAAATGATATCTTATTGTGGTTAAATGTCCATTCCTTTAGTTACCAGTGACTTTAATATAGTTTGTGTTTCCTTTTTTTGGTAAATTGCTAACCAAAGTTTTGATCATTTTCTATTGGGTGGTCTATCTTTTACTCATTAATTTATGTTTTTGTTGTTAAGTGCTGTTGAGTTGGTTCCGACTCGTGGTGACACTGTATAGGGTTTCTGATGCTGTAAATATTTGCGGGGGCAGATAGCCTCATTTTTCTCCCACAGAGCAGCTGGTGGGCTCAAACTACTGGCCTTGTGGTTTGCAAACTAGTGCTTATCCCACCACGCACCCCTATTAATTTTTAGGAACTTTTCACATATTTGGTTCTGACTTCTTTGTTGGTTATATTGGTTGCAGAGATCTTTCACTCTATAGCTTTTCCTTTCCTTCTTTCTTCCTCCTGTCCCCTGTCTTCCTCCCTCACTCCTTGTATGATGAGTGCTTTTATATGCTGTTCCTTGCGTCTTGGGTACCTGCTTTTTGTGTAATGGAGATAACGGTTCAATTTCAGTACCCCAATTTGAATAGCCAGTTAATCTAACATTTGTTACAGTATCCAGTCACTACATTGTTTTCCAGGATTACTTACATTATTTCAATATTTCCCTACCTCCTCTGGTGTAGCTTTGTTATTAACTTGTAATACAGTTAGATTCATTTCTCATTGTTTACATTTGGAGTCCTTGTTTGGTGCTGTGGGATAATGTGCTAGACTGAAAAGTTGGTTTGAACTACAAAGTTGGCATAGGTGTTCTTCTCACGACTTTTTTATGGCCCCTTGCCCTCGAGTGTGCCTTTACAATGGGCACTTGGGGAGAGGAATGTTTGAGCACATTGGAGACAGCTGCAGCTCACTAGCCGCTCTTTGAAAACCCTATACAGGCTTGCTATGAGTCGGAAACAACTTGAGAACACTTAACAACAACATATTACATTTTGGAGTCCCGGTGTGGCGCAGTACAAGGTCTGTGGTTCAAACCCACCAGCTGCTCCTCGGAAACCGTATACAGGGTCGCTATGAGTCGGAACCCACTCCACGGCACATAACAACAACAACAAGTCTTTATGCGGGCAGAAAGCCTCATCTTTCTTGCATGGAACTACTGGTAGACTTGAACTGTTGACCTTGCAGTTAACAGTTCAGCTCATAATCCACTATGCTACCAGGGCTCTTTATGCATATGTATATATGTACGTAAAATTTAAATTTTAGAGTAGTTTTAGATTTACAGAAAAATTACAAAGCTAGTACAGAGAGTTCCTTCCCATATAGATCACAACGTTTCTCCTGTTAGGAACTTCGTCTGTTAGTGTGGTACCTTTGCAACAATAATGAGCCAGTATTGATAAATTATTATTAAATAAAGTCTATTTTAGATTTTCCTAGTTTGCCCCCAGTGTTCTTTTCTATTCTGTTCAGTGTCCTTTTCTAGTCAGGGTTTCACTCATTACTTTGCATTGCCATGTATCCTTCTTGTTGTTGTTAGGTGCCATCAAGTCAGTACCAACTCATAACAACTGTATGCACAGTAGAACGAAACCTTGCTGGGTCTCACTATCATTGCTATGTTTGAGCCCACTGATATTGCCACTGTGCCAGTCCATCTCATTGGAGGTCTTCCTCTTTTTCTCCGACCCTCCACTTTACCACATTTGATATCCTTCTGCAGTGACTGATCCCTCCTGACAATATCTGAAGTATGAGAAACAAAGACTGGCCATCCTGGCTTCCAAGGAGCACTCTGGCTGTATTTCTTCCAACACAGATGCTTGGTGGGTTTTAAGCACTGACTTTTTGGTTAGCAGCCCGATGCTTAATCTACTGTACCACCAGGGCTCCCTAAATACAAAAGAGTATTACTAAATACAGTATACTGTGTGGATGTTAGGATACCTGTGTGGCACTATTAGGATCAGCACTGGACTCTGAACCACAAGGTCAGCTGTGCAAACTTACTAGCTGCTCCTTGGGAACCCTATGCAGGGTCGCTATGAGTCGGAACTGACTCAGCGGCACTTAACAACAACAACACAAGTCTGAACTGACTGGACGTCACTTAACAATAACAACATATGGATGTTAACTTTTCCATGGATGTTCCCCCTGTGGGTTGTAAACTCTTCTGAGGCTAGGCTTATATGTTTTTCATCTTTATGTTCTCAGCACCAGCACAGTGCTTGCTAGTTAGGAGATGCACATGAAATGTGTGGAGTGTAATCATTTCCTTTCCTCCCAGGGAATTTTGAAGAACTGAAAGAGGCAGTATTGCATAGTAGTTACATTAGAGTTGGAGTCTTTGGGTGGTGCAGTTAGTTACACTGAACTAGTAGTTGAAACATTGGCAGTTTCAACCTACTCAGAAGTGCTTCCAAAAGATCCCAGCCTTAAAAACCTACTGGAGTTATTCTGCTCTGCATAAATAAAGTCATTGTGACTTGGAATTGATGATACGATGCTGTAGGGATAAGTACTGGACTGTTAACTGCAAAGTTGACAGGTCAAACCCACCAACTGCTCCTCAGGGCTCAAGCGTTAACAACAATTGTGAGGATGCCTCAGGACCAGGCAGTGTTTGGTTCTGTTGTACGTGGGGTTATGATGAGTTGGAACCGAGTTGATGGCGTTTACAACAACATAGTAAGATTAGAGTTAAGTTCAGTGGCATTTAAAATAAAATAATATGGAAAAATTAAAATGAACAGCAACTCAATTAAGATAGGTGTTTATTTTGTTTTCATATAATAGAAATATGGGTGTAGACAGTATAAGGTTGGTGGGGAAAACGCCACAAAGTTATCCAGACTCCAGGCTCTTTCCAGCTCTACTCTGGTCCCCATAGGGTATAGACTTGTTCTGGACCAGCGGACAGCTAGAGGTTCAGCCAGCATGTTTTAGGAGGACTCTAGAAGTTGCAGACATTGCTGCATATGTTTGATTAAGCAGAACTCAGTACCAGTTAGAGATGCTGAGAAGTAGCCCATCCCCCCTGACTATAATGCATTCAGAAAAAAAGCTAGTGAATGAATATTGGAGAATCATCTTTGCCCCAGTTGGTTCTGGGTTTGAGTCCTGGTTCTGCTACCTACTAGTTGTATCATTTTGGGTAATTCACGTAATCTCTCTGAGTCTTGGTTTCCTCCAGTGTACCATGGGCATATACTAGTTTCTCTTCACAGGGTTATGGAGAGGAACAAACGATAGTGTAGACAAGAAGAACTTAGCACAGTGGCTGAGATAGGATAAGTAGGTGATGGTTCTTGGTATTTTCACTGTAGCGCCATCTTAGGTTCTGTGGTGAGTTCAGTACCACACGGATTCATCTGACAGCAGCAGCAGAAGTTCTGGACACCAGAATTCCAGCCTCCTCTCCTTCTGTTTCTTCTCCTCTATTTTGGTGAAAATGTATCTTCAGAGAAGAGGCTATTTCAGTGTTCTACTGGTGCCATATGCACTAGCTAACCAAAACACAGCTGGTAAGTCTAATTTTAGGTTTACAAGTCTTGCTAGTTGTCCTCTTTAAATTCTATTTTATATTCTGAACTCTGAGACATTTTTATAGAAGCAGGTGGGTGGTAGGGGCAATACATCCTTTACTTTCTGGTTAGAAATAGCCTCCCTATAAAACCCTACATCTCCCATGTAGGTAATCATGGGAAGAGGTGTAGGGTTTCACAGGCAACCCCACCATTCTCCCTATGCTTTGTTGTACATATGGTAACCCCCCTGGCAGGTTGTAACCTGTGTTGAGTGGTGGACTCTGACTTCATGCATGTGGAGAATGGAAACACTAGCCTCATCTGAGGTTATAAAACTAAGAGCATCTAGAAGCTCTTACCTACTGTTGAATTTTGAGGCTCTTTGCAAAGATGAGAATAACGGTAGCTGTCACTTACTGCGTGCTTTGAGAGCACAGTGCTTTTCATACATTATTTCATTTGCTTCTTATCTTGATCTTTCTTACTGCTGCTAATAGTGAAGTAGTACCACAAGTGAGTGATTTTAATGAAAAAAAAATTTTATTTCCTCGTAGTTAAGAGGTTACAAGTCTGAACTCAGAGCCTGGCTCTAGAGGAAAACTTTCTCTCTCTGGGCTCAGGGGGAAGTTCCTTAGAAATCCATCTTCATGTGGCATGGCATTCGTCTTTTCCCATCTGTGTTTAATCCACTGTTTTCATATCTTTACAGTGACTGTTAGGACATACCCTACACTGATGTGGCCTCATTAACGTAACAAAAACAACACTGTTTCCAGATGGAGCTGCACCCACGCTATAGAGGTTAGGGTTTATAAAACATAATTTTGGGAGACATAACTCAATTCATAGCAGTCCTCAATATGACTCAACATTAAGCTGTGCTATTGTGAGTCCCCTTTTCTAGCTGAGAAAGCATTGAAAGGTGGTCACTCAGTGGGTCAACACAAAGGTACCTGTTTCCTCTGCTCGCTCTCCCGCTGACTGGACCCTTTTTGCTTGTACTCTCATATCAGTCTTTTTTTTTTTCATATCAGTCTTTATGGTAGCCGACTGCTTCATCTTTTCCCCACAGAACTGCTGGTGGGTTTCAGCCAGTGTCCATTTGGGTAACAGCCCAATGTTTAACCACGAGGGTGCCTTCTCAGTTAATGACCCCCTCTCATAGTTAAGCTTTCTAAGTTGTACTGAAAAAACCCCTGAAGTTTATTATCTGTATGAAGGCATTTATAGATGCCCACCACTGCTGTCAAGTCCATTTCCACTCAGAGTGACCCTATTGGACAGTAGAACCGCATCTGGGGTTTCTTAGACTGTACATTTTGGCAGAAGCTGACTTTCTACTTGTAACGACTGTAAAACTATTCTTTTCTCTCTAACTAAACCTTTCTTCTTAAATGTTAACACAATCTTTTCATTACCAATGGGCAAGACAGATGGTAAACAACTTAAATAATAAATTATATTATAAATAGTGATAAATGCTGTCAGTCAACCAACTAGGAGAAGGAGCTAGATTGGGAGAATGAGAGAGGCTCTTAGGAGATGTTGAGGACTTTTCTGAGGTAAGGATTTGGGTACCGTTGAAGCCAGCCATGGAAATATCTGGGTTTAGTAGTCTAAGAATGTAACTGAGAATAACCGAGAAGGACCATGCTTGCTAAGGGACAAAGAAAGCCTGGATTATGATGAGTCAGAGCAGGGGAATTAAACTAGGGGAGGTCAGATTACCAAAGCAGTACACGATATGCATTGCAGGTAGTCCATGACAAGGATTCTGATGGTAAAATCAAAATTCTCGAGTGTAACAGGAATCCATACTGTAAAAAGAAGGGAATGATCTTAAAAGTTCACTCTGCTTCATGTGTGGAGAAGAGATTTTTCTCAGACTCAGAATGGGAAAGCCCACCACTGGAGTGTGTTTGGAATTTCAAAAGCAAGTTACGTGAAGAAGATGGGAAGGGATTTTTATACCTGGGACGTGATATTTTAGTTTCATTTTCTCTTGACAAAGCTTCGCTTTCTTCTTGAATTTCTTGGGAAACCACTGCGGTCTAGTCTGTTCTGACTCATAGTGAGTGACCCTAAAGACAGAGTAGAACTGCCCATAATGTTACAGACAGCCTCAGCTTGCCTTAGGAAGACCCCTTCATATTTCCAGTCTCAGATTCTTTCCTGATGTTTCTTCCAAACAATACCTTTCTGTTAAAAATTATAAGAAATTGGATTGATTTTTTTTTTTTAACCCCAAGCATAAGATCACACAGTGGGACAGAAGGAAAAGCAAGCATCTCATATATCTCATATTCTTTCTGAACTTGCTATCTTCGGATTCTGTGTAGTATAGATTTCAGTAATTAGGAACCAGTTTAGAGTTATGTTTGTGATTTCCTTGTACCTCTTTGCTAACAACCTACTTATTTTGGTACACAGCTGATTATTGACTTTCACTTAGACCAACTGCAGTAAAAGTACAAAGACCATTTGTCAAAAAAGACTTTTTCCTGTTCTGATGCCTCTTTTACCTCTCATATTCTACCTTGGTTTCTGCTGCTTGCCCGCTTTCAAAGGATGCTTATATTAGCATGAGCTTATGTCATTTCTGTGTTTTGTGGTGGACATACAGATATATATGTACATGAGGTATTCTGAGCCACTTTGAAGAAAGATAATCCAATTTTTTTGATGTCCAAAACCAAGGAACTCACTGAGAGAGTTGCTTCCTAGAGTAGCTACTTAACATGTCTGCAGGGACCAGGAAGGTAATGTACCTGAGAGAAGAAGTTGGAATAACTAGTTAAAATGGTAACTGCTACATGGGAAAGGGAGCCTAGTACAGTCAGACCCTTTAGAGTTTCAAAAGAAGCTTGACATTTTCATTTATTTTTTATTTTTAAGTCTTGATTCTGAATTGAGTGATCATTTACATGGGAGAACATTGGTCTTACACTTACCTTTTCATTGTAATGATTACAATCTCCTCCGCACAGCATCATTCAACAGTAATTGCTTCTATTCCCTGTTTTTTTTTTTTTGTATGTACACAAAAACACTCAGGAATATATATTCATTTAAACAACCAAAGGGCACATTTTGCAAACCTGCCTTCTGGCCACCATCACTTAGTCCCTTTCTTCCCATTAATCTAGAGTCCTCAGCTGCTCTCTCTCTCTCCATGTCCCCATCTCTGGTGTCGCTTCTCTGGATAAGGTCTCACATTCCACTTGTGTTCTTCTCCCTTGATGGTCCTAGGGTGCTCTGTTCCTGGACTGTAAGATTAACTACTCACCCCCTTTTGTTACAAAACTTCTACCTTTACCATTGTGACAGTCACAATTAGTCATGATAACAGTTACTCACTATTGAATCATAAGAATCTTATCCTCATCTCCTTTCACCAGACCCATTTAGACAAGATGAAAACTATTCAGTGTGGATTCTACATTCCCACGCATACTTTAAAACTAAACTCCCTCTTGAAAACTTGTAAGCCACTCTCTTCATGCCCTTATTTTAGGTAGCCAATGTCTAAGTTGCTTTCCCTATCAACCCTGTATACAGAGGGGATAGGATTGATACTTGATGTGAAGACTCCTTCCCTCTCAGTTGGTATTTTGAGCTTCTACATCCATAAGTAGAGGTTTGTTGTTGTTGTTATGTGCCATCGAGTCGGTTCCGACCCATAGCGACCCTGTATAGGGTTTCCGAGGTTTAGACATCTTTATTTTTATGTTATCTCCTGATTTTTAAATGCTAGCACCTAATTAAAAAACAGCATGTTGTGTAGAACAACAATATAAAAACCAAAGAAAATAGTTAATGTAGACTGTGAATTTGCAGCTTCTGATCTGGTCCATCTTCCTCATTTATAAATTTTGAAACAGAGACCTAGAGAAGTACACGACTTTCCCAAGTTCACACAGCAGCTAAGAGTAGAACCTGGGTCTTCATTCACTCTATGCAATGCTGCTTACTGCCCCTGTGCCTAGAAAAATTACATGTTCACCCCAGATTTTGCATTTACTTTTGGGGAGTTCAGATTCCTAGAAATGCCTATATGAATTGTTGTAGTTAGGTGCTGTCGAGCTAGTTCTGACACATAGTGAGACTCTGCATAAAACAAAACAAAACACCGCCTGGCCGTGCTCGATCTTCATATTTGTTCCTGTTTGAGTCCATTGTTGCAGCTACTGTGTCACTGTGGCTCATTGAAGGTCTTCCTTTTCGTTTGGCCAATTCTTTACCGCTTATGCTGTCTTTCTCTAAAGACTGGCCTCTCTGGATAACATGTCCAAAGTGCATGGGAGTCTTGTTATCTTCATTTATAAGGAGCATTCTGGCTGATTTTATTCTAAGACAGATTTGTTCCTTCTTCTGGCAGTCTATGGTATATACAGTATTCTTTGCCAATACCATAATTCAAAGGCATTAATTCTTTGCTCTTCCTTATTGCGTTGTCCAGCTTTCACATGCATATGAGGCTATTGAAATACCATGCCTTGAGTCAGGCACACCTTAATCTTCAAAGTGACATCTTTGCTTTTTAGCACTTTACAGAGATCTTTTGCAGTCGATTTGCCCAGTACAATACTTCATTTGATTTCCTGTCTGCTGCTTCTATGGGCATAAATTTGTGAATGTTGTAATTGTTAAGTCGAGTCGATTCTGACTCATAGTGACCCTATGTAGGGTTTCCAAGGAGTGGCTGGGGAATTTGAACTGACCTTGTGATTCAAACCAACCTTGTGGTCCAGTGCTTTATCCCACAGCGTCACACCAGGTAAAGTTCTCTTTTATACTTGTTGATTCATGTATTTGTAGTGCTAAAGCGATTGTTGTTGTTAAGTGCTGTGTAGTCAGTTCCGACTCAGAGCAACCCCATACAGGGTTTCTGAGGAGTGGCTGGTGGTTTTGAACTGCTGACCTTACGGCTCAAACTGATGTTGAGGTCCAGAAGATTATCCTGCAACGCCATCACAAGAGGAATAGTGCCCCAGTGTGTACACATTAATGGGAAGAGGCATTTGAAGCAGGAGTCCTTGGTGGGCTCATTCTCTTTTAATAAACCAAACCCAAACAAATCCAACTCATAGCAACCCTATAAGATAGAGTAAAACTACCCCATCGGGTTTCCAGGAGCAGACTGCTACACCTTTCTCCCACGGATCCAGTAAGTGAGCTGAAACTTTCTGGTTAGCAACCAAGCGCTTACCCACTAACTGCACTGCCAGGGCTCCTTCCTCTATTAGATCCTATGCAAGTCTTAGTAATACAGTCTCAGAAATGTACTAACCCTCCCTCCTGCTGCTAGCCCCAGAATCAAGCCCTCCAGTAATTGCTTTTCTACCTGTGTATGGAGCTCTGGTGTGTCATGTAGGATAAGCACTGGACTGCTAACCACAAGGTCGGTGGTTCAAATCCACAAACAGCAAGGCCTATAAAGGAGCTCTGGTAGCTAGTGGTTACGAATCGAGCTGCGAACCTCACGGTCAACAGTTCGAAACTACCAGCTGTTCTATGGAAGAAAGATGAGGCTTTCTGCTCCCGTAAAGATTTACAGCCTCGGAAACCCTTTACAGGGTCACTATGAGTCAGAACCGACTCCACAGCACATAACCACCACAGGGTCTCTAAGGTGGAACTGATTTGACAGCACTTAACAACCACCACCACCTACATAGCGACCCTGTACAGGGTTTCCGAGGGCGTAAATCCTTACGGGAGTAGAAAGCCTCATCTTTCTCCCGCGGAGCAGCTGGTAGTTTCGAACTGATAGCGACCCTAAATAGGGTTTGTGAGGCTGTAAATCTTTACGGGAGCAGAAAGCCTCATCTTTCTCACATGGAACAGCTGCTAGTTGAGCTGCTGACCTTGAGGTTAGCAGCCCAGCTCGTAACTACTATGTTACAAGGGGTGGGTTTAAAGTTTGTGGGAAAAGTCCATTATCTTGTAATTACATATTTCCATGAACTTTTTGGAGTTTTCTTGTAAAACACCCCGTGGGGTTTCTGGGTGGTGCAAACAGATAAGGTGTGCTTAGCTTCTAACCAAAAGGTAGAGGCTTGAGTCCACCCAGAGGCATCTCGGAAGAAAGGCTTGATGATTTCCTGAAAAATCAGCTACTGAAAACCCTGTAGGAACCCTGGTGGTGCTGTAAAATGAACAATGGGCTGCTAAGCTCCAGAGGAAGATGAGGCTTTTGGCTCCTGTAAAGTTTTAGCCTCAGAAACCGTATACAGTTACTATGTAGAAGAATTGATGCTTTTGAGTTGTGGTGTTGGAGGAGAATATTGAAAGTGTCATGGGCTGCCAAAAGAACCAACAGATCTGTGTTGCAAGAAGTGCAGCCAGGGTGCTCCTTGGAGGCCATGGTGGCCAAACTTCGTCTTTCATACTTTGGACATATTGTCAGAAGGGACCAGTCACCGGAGAAGGATATCATGTTTGGTAAGGTGGAGGGTCAGAGAAAAAGAGGAAGACCCCCAGTGAGATGGATTGGCAAAGTGGCAGCATCAATGAGCTCAAGCGT
>NW_006408590.1:12435134-12442703 GCF_000296735.1 Chrysochloris asiatica
ATAGATACATATAGCTACATATAGATCCACATGCTCCTTTTTGTTACTTAGTAGTCCATTGTTTGTTTTCTGATGGACTCTCCCCATGGTTCCAGTTTTTCAGTACAGTCTGTGCCTACCTTCTTGACTGACACATGTGCTAGGATTTCTCAGGGGTAGAAAGGGAGAAGTGAATTTGCCAAGCATGTTACTTCAAGTGACTCTTGTCAGCAGCATATGAAAGTGCCCAATTTCCCCAGAACCTCTCAATACTTGATATTAACAGACTGAAAATTTTTTGTTAGTCTCATGGGTAAGAAATGATGTCTTAATTACTGCTTAATTACTACTTGTCCATCTTTTCATAAACGTATTAGCTGTTTGACATTTCTGTTTTCATACCCTTTGTTGGGATTTCTTTGGTACTTGTTTGTCTTCCTGATTTACAGGAATTCCTTTTGTGTTTTCTGTGTATCCTTCAGAGCGTTTTTTTTTTTCTGTTACATGTTTTTCATTTGGATCTTTCTGAACCTGGTTTTGTCACTGACTAGCTCTTTGATTTGGGGCACATCATCTGACTTCCACAGAGCCGTTTTCTCCATTGTAAAGCGAGAATACATGGTCTCTTACAGTTACTGTGAAATGCCACCGAAAGAGCATGTGAGCTCTGATCTCCGGCTTCATTGCTTGATTTCCACCCGCCGTTTTTCTCAGCTGTAAAGTGAGAAAAGGCTGCTTTTTAGGGTTTTTGTGAAATGCCAAAGAAAAGAGCGACTGAAGTGCTTTGGGAAGTAAAGAATACCTTCAAATGGAAGTCATTTTGTCCTTTCTTTGCTTTTATTATGACTCATCCCTAGAAGCTGGCTTTTGTGAAACATTCCACACCTCCACAGATTGATGAAACTCTGAGGGGTGGGTGTCACAACATAGCACTTGCCTTTTTGTATCCTACACTCTCTTGGGGGAGGAAGGAGTTGCACAAACAAGATCTGCTTGCATTGAACCCCTTTGTTCTTGGAACGCATTGGGTAGGATGAGGGTGGAGAAGTGCAGGTATCAGGCAGATTTCCCTTCTTAGCCAATGCTTGCTACCCCCACACACAGTTCTAGTTGATTCTGGCCATTTATGGAACCAAGTGTCTGTTGTTAAGTGCCATCAAGTCGGTTCCCACTCATAAGGACCCTATATAGTTTTTCATAGCAGCAGCTGGTGGGTTTGAATCACTGACCTTGTGATTAACTGTCCAGCGCTTATCCTACAGCGCCATACCAGGACTCCTTTAGGAAAAGTTGTTGCTAAGTGCCATTGAGTTGGTTCTGACTCATAGTGACCCTGTATAGGGTTTCCTAGCAGTGATTAAGGAAAGTGGTGGTGGTGGTTATGTGCCGTGGAGTCAGTTCTGATTCATAGAGACCCTGTACAGGGTTTCCGAGGCTATAAATCTTTATGGGAGCAGAAAGCCTCAGTTTTCTCCCGCGGAGCAGCTCGTAGTTTCAAACTGCTGACCTTGCGGTTTGCAGCCCGAGTCGTAACCACTACCCTTGTTGTTGTTGTTGTTGTCAGGTGCCATTGAGTCGGAACCGACTCATAGCGACCCCATGCACAGCAGAATGAAACAATGTCCGATCCTGGGCCAACCTCACTACCGCTGCCACACTTGAGGCCATCAATGCTGCCACCTGGCTGATCCATCTCGTTGGGGGTCTTCCTCTTTTTCTCTGACCCTCCATCTTACCCAGCATGACATCCTTCTATGCTAGGAGGATAGAATCTCTTGTTCTGGTTGACTGTTGACTGACGGTTGGTCTCTGCAAACAAAGAGCTAACTAAAATCTAATACCAGTCTTAGATTTGTGGACTCCCTTACCCAGATACTACTACCCTTAGACCCAGACATCCCTATGCGCCTTCCTAAAGCCCCTTTTGAAAGCACCTTCTCCAGTCAAGCCCTTCCCCTTCTAGACCACATTCCACATACCCAGGACCCAAGGTATTTGACCCAGGACCCAAATGTCCTGAACCAGCCTCGAGGGCCTTCAGAGATTCTTACTTCCCAACAATGGTCCAAGCCTTAAGGAACTGAACATGGTAAAGGGATTATGAATTCCTAAATTCAGGTGTGGCCAGAGCTTGGCTATGGTGGCTGGGGTCTGTTACATGTGCATAAGGTGGTTTGAGGTGTGGGAAAGAAAGGGGTGGATTTTAGGCAGGGCTTTCCATTTGTCCTCCTGCCTTAGCCTTGCAGCTGCCGGGGTCTACCCAGAGGAGCTTCTCCCTGTGACCACCTGCTTGTTTTGTGCTTTAAAAAAGACAATAGGAGGTTCAACACAGAGTCCAAATAGCATTTGAGACTGCTTCTTGAAGAGTAGGTAGAAAGGTGGAGTGAGAGAAAGATGTGGCAGTCTATTTCTATAAAGACTGCAGCCTTGGGAAACCGAGGGGGAGTTGTGCTCTGTTCTTTCTGTAAGGTTGATAGGAATCAGAATGGACTCAGTGGCAGTGAGCTTGGTATGGGGAGGTGGAATGGTGCTTTCCTGAAGGAAGGCTCTCTGAGACTCTTTCCCTTGGGTAGGCAACGCTGCTCCCTCCACTGCCTCCACCGCTCTGTGAAAAGGAGGCAGGATTCTGCTGACACTCTGCATTTTTATGAAAAGAAGGCTAAGGGTTCCTTATCTCTCTGCACAAGACACATCTGCCTGCACATAGGCTGTCTGCTTCTTAGGGATTCCTTCATCATCGTCCTCATGTTTCTGTTGTGAAGATTTTAAGGCCACTTTGGTGCTTTCCTTTTTGTCCTCTAAGCCAGGGGGGATGTCCAAACACATCAGGACTCTTCCTGGAGAGCTTCAAATGGGCACTGGCAGGGACAAGTGACCTGCTTCTTCAGCCAGTGAACAGGCTTTCTTGCACCCTCGTCTTACACAAGCAGGATTATGCTTGGCAACTTAACCCTTTGTTAGAGACTTCAGGTCTTGCCCACCCCCTCATGTGTGACCTGCGGATTCCGTTTCCCAGCTGTCTGAGACCACAGAAATCAAAGACTTGAAATTGATGCAGAAATTAGGAGAGTGGTAAACCATCATCTTTAAAAATACAAATTATTAAAACGTAGAGGCACGTCTGAATGGAGATGTTGGTGTTTGGGGAGCACATCTGAAGCAGGTGCCAGTTTGAGTCTAAGTCATCTTCTGTCATCATCTTCTATCAGATTTGACTACATAGTTTTGAGAGGAAAGAAAGGCTAGAGGGGGGGAAATTCAGCTATTAGTATATTTTAATCCATATAATAAGGAGCTCTGGTAGCATAGTGGTTACGAATTGGGCTGCGAACCGTAAGGTCAGCAGTTTGAAACTACCAGCTGTTTAGCGGGAGAAAGATGAGGCGTTCTGCTCCCATAAAGATTTACAGCCTCGGAAACCCTGTACAGGGTTGCTATGAGTCGGAACCGACTCCATGGCACATAACCAACAAAACCAATCCATATAATAGGGTCTTACTATTTCCTGAAATTTGGAAAACATCACTGATTCTGAGGCCCATTTTGAGTAAGACATAATTGTAGTGTTTATACTTCTTTATTGTCCCTTCCCATGAAGGAGCTCTGGTAGCGTAGTGGTTACGAATCGGGCTGCGAACCGGAAGGTCAGCAGTTCGAAACTACCAGTTGCTCCGCGGGAGAAAGATGAGGTGATCTGCTCCTCATCTTTTTTACAGCCTCGGAAACCCTCTCAAGATTTACAGCCTCGGAAACCCTATTCAGGGTCGCTATGGGTTGAAACCGACTTGACGGCACTTAACAACAACAACAACATAAAAACTAGAGCCATTTTACTTCTTCAGGTTTGCTTGTACAGTGAGAGTGATGATCTGTAGATACAAAAGAAACTAAATCATGTGACTTTAGATTGTGCTACATATATGTCATGAATTATTATTAAGCCTTTCATGCCTTAGTATTGGATGTTCATTCAGCCAACTTCTAAAGACACCTACTTGACGCTGCACTCAAGAACTAGAAAAAAAGTGTTGTTCTTGCTCTTAAATAACTTTAAACCTTGTGAGCGAGATAGAGAGTAATCATAAAGATCTCAGTCTCACATTGTGTTTGCAAGGTGCCAGCGCTTCTCTAAGTACTTTGACAGGAATTAGCTTATTTAACTTTATCCCAACCCTATGAATTGTTGTTAACTGCCGTTGAGTTGATTCTGACTCATAGCGACCCTGTATAGGGTTTCCGAGGAGCAGCTGAATAGGTACTATTATTTGCCATATTTTATAGCTAAATAGGCACAGAGAGACTAAGTGACTTGCCTGTGGTTATACAGCTAATGGTAGAGTTGGGATTGGAATCAAGACAGCGTGGTTAAAGTGCTTGTCTGCTAACTGAAAGGTAAGTGATATGAACCCACTAGATCCTCTCAGGGGAAAGCGAGAAGGATTTATCGCTATGGATACCTTACAGGACTGCTCTACTGTGCCCTACATGGTCCCTATGACTGGGAAGCACCTTGATGGCTGTGGGTGTGCCTTGAGTTTTTAGTGGGACTCCAGAGTTTGTGTGTAGTAGGTGCTGAGCATCACAGCGACCACTAGCCACATAGAGCTGGCTTTTAACCGACAAAAAAACAACAGACCCACTGCCATCGCGTCAATTCAGACTGAGAGTAACCCTGTGGACAGAGTGGAACTGCACCTTGTTGTTGTCACTACGTGCCTTCAGAGTTGGTTCCGACTCACAGCGACCCTATATAGGGCTTCCGAGGCTGTAAATCTTTGTGGGAGCAGAAAGCCTCATCTTTTTTCCACAGAGTAGCTGCTTGGTTTGAACTACCAACCTTGTGGTTAGCAGCCCATTGCTTAAACCATGGTGTCACCAGGGCTCCTTACATGTGGCTTTTGTTGTTAAGTGGCATTGAGTGGATTCCGACTCATCGTGACCCTGCATAGGTTTTCCTAGAAACAGTTGGTGGGTTGGTTTGAACCACTGACCTTGCAGTTAGCAGTTCAGTGCCTATCTTAACATGCTTCACTATATGACTATGCTGTTGTTATTGTTAAGTTCCATCAGGTCAGTTCTGACTCACGGCGACTCTATAGGATTTCCAAGGAGCAACTGGTGAGTTTGAACTGCCAACCTTGTGGTTAGCAGTTCAGTGCTTTTCTTACAGTGCCACAGTAGGACTTTGTTGTTGTTAAGTGCCGTGGAGTCGGTTCTGACTCATAGCGACCCTGCACTGGGTTTCTGAGGCTGTAAATCTTTACGGGAGCAGAACGCTGCTTTCTCCCGCGGAACCGCTGGTAGTTTCAAACTGCTGACCTTGCGGTTCACAGCCCGATTCGTAACCACTACGCTACCAGAGCTCCTTACACCAGGACTATGGAGGACTTGAAACGTGGCTAGGGCAAATTGATTAGGACTGCAAGTATGAAATCCATATTAGATGTCATATATAGAGAGAGACTGTCTCATGTTGAACTTATATGTTGCAATGATAATGATATAAAATGTATTATTAAAATTAATCTATTTTTGGACTCCTGGCATGGCACTGTAGGATAAACACTGGACTGCTAATCATAAAGTTGGTAGTTCAAACTCACCAGTTGCTTCTTGGAAACCTTATACAGTGTCCCTGTGACTCAGAACTGACTCGATGACACTTAACAACAATAACAAATATGGGTCATGTGATAGTAGCTTTACCAACATTCTTCCCATTGAGCTTAAAGACAAAAAACAAAACAAAAAAACCCTCTTTATAGAAAAAGAGGTTTTGAGAAATTCAGTCATTTGAAATTAGTCAATTTATACATGATAGATCCCAAATTCAAATCTTAGCTGTCTGACTTAGGCTTCTAAACAGTTACTCTAATACCATTTCCAATTAAATCCCAAGATTCGGTCCCCCTTGTTTTTACTTGTATAAAAATATTTAATATTGGACACTTCCATGTCTGACATGCAGAGATTGAAAACAAAACTCCCTCAGCCATAAAGTAGACACGGAGATATCTTCAGAGCCTTGGCCCTCACTGGCACACTTGAGCCTGAGATGAAGCAATGAGTCAGCCTGTACAAATCTCATTTAATCTTCAGTTCAATCCTTCTCCCAGGTCATTGGGCAATTTTTGTCCCGACCCTCTTTGTCTGTAGAGAAAGAAGAGGAGCAAGGCAGTTCAGTACTGTTGGCTGATAAGAAGAAAAAAAAATTGCTTTCCTTTTCACTGTTCTCTGAAATGCTGTTTGTGTTTGAGAGTGCAACAAAATGCTGTCCAGTGAGCTCTGACTTTTCTTTCTTTTAGAGCAAAGACCCAGGCGGACTGAAAGCAGCTCTGATCGAGTTGGTGGAAAGGTTAAAATTCAAGAGCTCAGACCCTAAAGTAAGTATTGTTTTGGAAATTGATTGGGTGTTGGTACCCCAAGCATTTCATTCTCCTTGAGCTAAGTTGGAGGGACATTAATGACCATCTGTCTGAATATTACATTAAGATCTAATTAAGCCTGCCCATCAAAAACAGAGCAGGGTCCTAATATGCCAGGAGAAAAGTCATATCTACTTTTCCCCTCTCTGTTTTATGACTTAGAACACATAATTTGTTGTTTTTCCCGAACTGCAGACAAGAACGTTTAAAATCTTCCTTTTCCGGCCTTTGAGACTTCTGTCCTCTGTGTCCATTAAGCCAAAGGCATCTGAGATACAGATCAGGACCCAGCCCAGCCAGCTGGTGTTCAGCACTTGCATTTCGCCCCTCCCACACTTGCAGGAGCCAGCTGACACTGAGAATGCTTTTGTCCTCATAACCTGGAGTCTGGTCTGGGAAATGGTGTAAACCTTCCAGTTTTTTTCTGTAAGATGTTGGGTGCCGGATGGTTCACAATGTGGGGGATGACATACCAGGACGGAGGTGGATTAGGAACTGAACATGCCAGAGAGATTATGACTCAGACCCCCTCCTCCTACCCAGACACTTACTGTGGAGTACCTGCTATTGGTGCCAGCTGCCGCTGCCTGAGTGTCAAAGCTTCTCACAGTTAAATGCGGAAAGGAGCCTGGCTTGGTGTGATGTTTCTGTACCCTCCATTTAAAGTTCTTTATAAAGGGAGTAGGACTAGCATTTGGTAGGCACTCACTGAGAGCCAGGCTCTGTGTTGGGAGCTTTGCATACAGTAGTCCTACAGAGTTAATTATTCCCATGTTTGCTTATAATGACATGGGAGCGCAGAGAAGTAGAGCCATTTGCCTTAAATCTAGAATATGTTGTCGTTGTTAAATGTGTCATCCAGTCGGTGCTGACTTTTGGCGACCCTGTATAGGGTTTCCAAAGAGTGACTGGGTGAACTTGAACTGCCAGCCTTGTGGTTCAGATCGACCTTGCAGCACCACAGCAGTCTCTGACTCTAATACCTGTGCTCTTTCTTTCTCGTCACTCTGTAGACTGAGCTCTGGGCTTCATCTCCTTCTCCCGTATAATCATATCGGGCCTCAGTTTTCTAAGCAGGAACACTATAGGAAGCAATCCACATGCAGTAAGAGGCTTCTTAAAAGGTGACTGCTGCCACCAGTCTACAAAATCACTTTTTTTTTTT
>NW_006408590.1:12443078-12460821 GCF_000296735.1 Chrysochloris asiatica
TTATTCACTATTGTATCACAAGAGACCCATCTGCATTTCATTTCTTCAGCCCCGCCTAGACAGATTGGATACTACTCACTGGAGACTCTGCCTTCCTCCTGGTCCTCTGGCTTTAGGTTCCCTCTTGACAGCTTGTAAGCCAGTCACTTCTTGCCTTACAAAATCATTTTTATCTTCATACAGCATCAAGGTATCGGGCATTGGTGATCTCTTGACTTCTGGTGCTATCAGGGTTCCAGAAGAAGACAGTATCTCGATAGGTGCAGAACTATTGGAATAACCTTTATCAACTTTCTTAGTTTGATATAGGAGGACCCTTGGTATACATAGTTTTTCCTTTAGTGAAGATAAGTCAGTTAATTATTAAAGTTACTGACAGCTTTTCTGACCAGTTTTCTCTGGTTTCTGGGGTAATAGCCATCCTGAGGAGCCAACCGTATTTTCTGACACACCCATCTAATTGTAGTCAGCAGGACAGTGGATGTGGTGTCAGATTGGACAAAGTGGCTTCTGAGTATGATGATAATACAGGTCAACTGCTTTGGGATCCTTTGTGATACCTGTAGTGCTTCTGATGGGAAGCTTGCCAGAGGTGAAAGGAATGGTCCCATGAGAGCAACTTAGGGCAGCAACTTGGGATTTTCCCATGATGCATCCTGATCTACAGTCTCTACTTTCTCTTTCTCTTGCCTTGGATCATTTGCCAACAACCTATTTTATTTCCTAGTCCCTTCCTAGTTACCATATTCAAATGCTGTGTATATGCTGAAAGCTAGCTTGAAAGGGAGAACGTAATTGCAGAATGACTGCCAGGTCAGGAAGGGGGATGAAAAATGGGCCACTTAAGTACATGATTGCTGCAACAAAGAAAATTTTCCCAGAAATAAATTGGCATCTCTCAAGAGAACCCTATAGTTTGTTCTGTTTTCTCCAAATCCCACCATCCTTTTTGTTTTTAAGTTGGCCTATTTAAGAACGGCAGAATCTCTCAGGCTGTGTAACCTGCCATTTCCTGGCATAGTGGCTTTACAGTGGCTGATTGAGTCATGGAGGACTGAGCACTGTCTTTGCCTCACTTCCTCAAGGATTCCCCAAAGCATCACAGAGCTTGATTAGTCCAGACAATGAAGTCTGCCGGGGCCTCGGTTTATGTTTACTTCTGAGTGTTGTCAGAGAGGAGTGGAAGATGCCTAGATGAACCATTAAAAAAAAAAAATCTCTGTATATACTTAATAATATATGCTTATAGATTAAAAAGGAATTCTAATGTGGTACTGTAGGACAAACACTGGGTCACAAGGTTGGCAGTTCAAATCCACCAGCTGCTCCTTGAAAACTCTGTACAGGGTCACTATGATTGGGAAGTGACTCCACAGCATTTAACAACAACATCATAGATTAAAAAAATAAATGAAAGAGAAAAACAAAACTTGTTTCCCTGAAGTTAACCACTATTAACATTTTGCTATGTAATTTTCTAGACATTTTTTTATATGGAAATAGTTTTTTTCTTTTCTGCAAATATTATGCTATACCAGAAGTGTTATAATTATTTTTTCATTACATAGAATCTCTTAGACATTCTTGTGTGTCAATAATATAGACTTAAGTTTTCCTAATGCCTTATTTTGTCCAAAATATTGGTCAGATGCCCTCTTTTCTTGTAGACTAGTGGTTCTTAAACTTGAGCATGTGTGATGATTTATTAAATACAGAGTGTTGAACCCAACCCCAGAGTTTTGGATTCAGTTAATCTGGGATGACTGGGGATTCTTCTTTCTAACAAGTTCTCAGGGGTGCTTTTGGAGAAGCATTGTTCTGAACCTTCGATATATTTCCCTTTTTCTTGTTTTTCTTATTGTTTTCAGTAAATAACCAGAATTCCTAGGAATGAGTCCAAGTATTTTCAACTTTAAAAACAAATAAACAAAGATTCAGGCAAATGGAAAAGTTGAGCACCAGTGGCAAGGGTGGAAGGGAAGGAGGGGATGAGAGAGAGGTGGATTGGGGAGTCATAGCTCAGGTTGTCTAACAGGATGAAATTGCTTTAAACCATCACTTCTAACAGAGAAGTGGTGCTGGTATGCCATGGTGTCGGTTCCAACTCATAGCAAACCTAAATAGAGTTTCTAAGGCTGTAAATCTTTACCGGAGCAGAAAGCCTCATCTTTCTTCCATGGAACCACTGGTAGTTTTGAACTGCTGACCTTGAGGTTAGCAGCCCAACTTGTAACCACTATACTACTATAACTCCTTAACAGAAAAATAGCAAAGCCAAAATGAAGGGGAGGGGTCCTTGTCAGCCCATGGTCCATACTTAGACCATGAGGCCTAAAGCTGGAGAAACAGCAGGAGACATCAAATTCCAGCCACTAGGGGTGAGCCTGAGGACAGGAATTTGAGTCAGTGATGATCAGTAACTGAGGTGCAGGACCAGACAAAACTGTAAGCACTGCGTGTTGCTATGACAAGGCCTTTTTAAAAAGATGAATACTTTCGGAGATCTTGAACTTGGCATACAATAGAAAAGAAAATTTAAACACAAATAATCATTAGTTGCAAAAAGGATTGATAGGGAGTGGTGTGGTACTATAGGATAAGCGCCAGATTGCTAACTTTAACTGAAAGGTCGGCAGTTCAACACTTCCAGCTCACAGGGTCACTGTGAGTCCAAACCAACTTAACGGCACTTAACAACAACAACAGAAACAATGTGTTTGATATGATTCAGTTTGCATACAAAATTTTTCATGTGAACTTCTCAGAAACATCTGTTGGACAAAGTAGGATTTTGTCTAGATTTCTTACACTTGTACTAGACTTGAGGGAAATTAAAATACCTAGTGAAGTGCATGTGCACATACGTACATGCATATGTGTGTGTGTGCATGGATTTTTATGAAACTGGAAGGAGTCTGAGGTCTTTATTGTCACGGATTCCCTTTGCAATGATTGTGCAGTCGCCTTCCATAGTTCATCTAGAGGAAAGCTAGGCATGGAGAACACGGATTCCCTGCTCAGTCTCAGAAAGCATTCAACCAAAAGCATAGCATGCTCAGCTCAATCAGACTACCCTTTTACTATGCAGCTCATAACAGCCACTTTCTCTGTTATGTATTGATTGTTTTTCTATCCCTCTGAGATGTGCTGTTCATTATTCCCTGTAACTGGTGTGCTTGAATCAAACAGTTAAAAAAAAGTAATATACCTCAAATTTGCACTAATTTTATAAGAAGTGGTTCTCAAAACAGAAGCCTTTAGAAACGGAAGCAAAGTAGCTCACATTATTCTATTTTACTGGAGTGAGATTAAACATGTATTTGCTCATTCCACGGCTGCCTGAAATATACCAGGTTGTTTTCCTTTGTTGTTTACTTTAATCTCTAACAATGTTCTTATCGAGGTATGAAACCAAATAATTGTCTGTCAACCTGAAATTAGTTAAATAGATCTGAGAATGATTTTCTTATGTTATTAAGCATTTATATAGATTTTATAATTGCAAAAGAGCTTTGCAGTCATTTTTAATAGTGGATATCGTTGGCATGGAACATAGCCTGGCCCGTCTCTCCTGTGCTGCTCACACTCCTGTCATAATTGTAGGTTTTACATGCATAATGGTAATGGATATAAACAAAACCTAATTTGAATTCTTTTTGTTAGTGGCCTGTAATTTATAAATGTTAAGCCAGGCCGCCTGATCCATGCCCAACCCAAGACAGAAGTGCTCACCGGGACAGTGTTTGTTCGACCATCTGAAGCAAAGAATTGAGATGCTGCAGTTATGAAGTTGCTTCATGTAAAAATGTTCCTTTGGTTGAGAAGTTATTAGAATTATTAACCTATTTCTGTATTTTTCATTAAAAAAATGAGGTTGTAAGTTGGAGGGTATGAATTATGTTGATTTTATCTCCGTGTCTTAATCCCTCATTAGCATGGTGCCTAGTAAGCACCAGGCATTACGTATTTACTGTGCAACAGACCTATGGAATAACAGTATTATTTGCCTTAGTTTATGGATGAGTAAACCAAGACTTAGAGGAATTAAGTAGCTTAACTTCAGATTGATCTTACTCTAAAGCCCATGTTCTTCACATCCACACTAATGTTGAATCTGTAAATGAGTAGGCATACATACATACTGACCACCCCCTAACAGTGAGATTATTTTTGCCCTCATTCTCTTGGCCTCCTTTTTTAGAGAATCCTGTGGCCACAACTCTGCACAATCCCAGAGCAGAGCTCCAAGAGTAGAGAGAATGGTCTTTCGTAACAGAAAATGTGGGACAATAGCAAAGAAGGCACAACTACTCACAGAGCGGGGATTGCTATCCCTGGGCCAAAGGATCCTTGGTGGTGCAATGATTAAGAGCTAACTTGGCTGCTGACTAAAAGCTTGGCACTTTGAATTCACCAGAAAGAAAGATCTGCAAAGGTTGCAACCAAGAAAACCCTGTAGGGCAGTTTTCCTCTGACACGGTGTCACTAAGAATTGGACTCAACGGTACCCAAGCATCATCCTTGAGGTGCCCAGCATTAGCTAACTGAAGAGCAGAGGCAAGTGCTTCATCAGTTGTATCTGACTGATGGAGAACCCCAAATAGGAAAAGTACCTGGGCCTTCTGAGGCATGGAAACCACGCAGAAGCACATGTGCTGCCTTTCCACCTGCCATAGATACTTGGTCAGCAGAAAGGAAAAAACAAGCTCTTTTTCCTGACTACAGCCCCCCACCCCTGCCTTTATCAGAACAATTCCCATTTTTCTCTGTAATCTAGTTCTAAAAGTAATATATGTTCTCTGTAGAGAAATGTGGAAAATACAGATAAATTATAAAGAAGAAAGGGAGGGAATAAAAGACACACCATGCCTTCACTGTTTGCAGGGATTTATAAACTGTGGAGACTTTTTTTTTTTTTTTTTAAAGATATGCTTTTTAGACCTCACCCAGTGTATCTGATTCAATAGCTCTTGGATGATCTGCTTTTTATAATATGTATTCTAAGTGATTCTGATGTACATGGTTGTAGTCTGAATTCTGTATGTGTTGTTAAAAAATTGAAGTGAAAATAACTTAACATAAAATTAACTGTTTTAAAATGCATATATGTAGTTTTAGATTCTGCTTTCTCACCTAACGTTATAAATAGACATATTTTTTTCTCATTTGAATCCACTTCCATCTTTGAATTCCAGTTTTGAAAATTTGAATCCTGAAGGCTAATCTGCCATTACTGTCAAAGGAAAACTTTACCTGAAAAGGTGTTTCTATTTTCTTCCTAATTGGATAAGCAGATTCTGAGAACAGTTTTTGTTTTGTGTTAAGTCTAAATCACAGTGTGAGGCTGTTGGGGGACCATAGAAATGGAGTTAAGGCAAATTCAGATACATAGTGGTACAGCCAGCCTCAAGCTGTTTCACAGCATGTATTCCCCACTCTCAGAGGTTCTCACATGATGTGACTGAATAAATATAGGACTATATGAGAAATCTGAGGACATTTAGTCATCTAGTCTAATTCCCCCACTTTACAGTTGAGGAAACCGAGGGTAAGCGTGCTTGCTCCAAGTCAGTTATAGCAGGGTCTGATTGACAGCTTGCAGGACTGCAATTCTTATTTTTATCAGTAAAGATAAGTTTACTGAGTTAGGATGTGATGAAATTGGAATCCTCAGATAATGTTTACGAGAACTTAAAATGCTATAGCTGCTTTAGAAAAAAGTCTGGTATATCTTCTAAAGGTTAGAGAGTTACTGTTTTTGTTAGGCACTGTCAAGTTGGTTCCGACTCTTAGCGACCATATACACACCAGAGGAAAACACTGCCCAGTTCTGCACCATCCGCACAATTGTTATCACACTTTCCTATTGCTGCTGCTGCTATACCAGTCTGTCTTGTTCAGGGTCTCCCTCTTTTTTGCTGAGCCTGCACTTTACGAAGCATGATGTCCTGCTCCGAGGACTGGTCCCTTCCGATAACATTTCCAAAGTTTAACACAGCAGCTCACTCTCTTTGGTGTGTACCCAAGAGAAATGGAAACAAGTGTCCACGTAAAAACTTGCACATGACTACTCATAGCAGCACTATTCAGAGTAGATAGAAGATGGAAACAATACAAACGTACATATACTGTTGATTGCCTAAGTAAGTTGAGGTATAGCCATGCAGTGTGATATTATTTGGGAATGAAAATAAATGAGGTATGGATTCATACTACTACATGGATGAACATCAAAAATGGTAACTTTCATAACCTAATTTCCATCTAGACTGTGTGGTTTTCATTAATGGAAGTCACATTGAAGCAAGGAATGCTTTTGAAATTTTGTTATGGAAAAGGGATTTTGGTAAATATTAATGTGGGACACGTATGTCTCTATGGACTCTGGAGGGAGGGTTGTTTGTGACACATGTATTCCTTGACTTCCATAACTCTAGGGAAGGATCATGTGGGACACTTAATACTCTGGATTCTGGGGTCAAAATTATGTGGGGCACATCCCTCTGGGCCGTGCACTGTTTCATTACAATGATTATAATCCCCTCCTTGTACCATCAGTTAACAGTATTTCTCTCTATCCACTTCAGCTTAATATATATAATAACACTCAGGCATATATAACAATTTACACATCCAAAGGGCACATTCTGCAAGTCTGCCTCCTGGCCACCAGCTCTCAATTCCTCTCTTTCCATGAGTCTAGAGTCCTCAGCTGCTCCGTCTCTCCATGTCCCAATCTCTGCCTCCATCTCTGGTATCACTGCTTCTCTAGATAAGGTAATGCATTCTGCTTATGCTCTTCACCCTTGATGGTCCTGGAGTCCTCTGTTTCTGGACTGTAAGATTAACTACTCCCACATTTTTGTTACAAAACTTCTACCTTTACAATTGTGACAGTCACAATTAGTCACATTAACAATTACTCACTATTGAATCATAAGAATCTTATCCCCATCTCTTTTCACCAGACACATCTAGACAAGATAAAAACTATTCATTGGGGACTCTGTTTTCCCCCACACACTCTTAAACTAAACTCCAGTCACTCCGTACTTTTGTTGCCACCTCATTTTAGATAGCCAATGTCTAAGTTGCCCGTCCCTATCTACCCTGTATACAGAGGGGATAGCGCATTGATACTTGATGTGAAGACTCTTGCCCTCTCTGTTGGTATTTTGAGATACTACCTCCATGAGTCAAGTTCATCATATTGTAGCAATTAGCCTTCATTTCCTTTCTCAAAAAAAAAAAATTTTTTTTTTAAATCTTCCTCTAAGGAGCTCTAGTAGCGTAGTGGTTATGAATTGGGCTGTGAAACTACCAACAGTTCAAAACTACCAGTGGCTCCCTGGGAGAAAGATGAGGCTTTCTGCTCCTGTAAAGATTTACAGCCTCGGAAACCCTGTACAGGGTCGCTGTGGGTCGGAACCGACTCGACGACACTTAACAACAACAACAGCCTTCTTCTAGTCAAGTTCTGATTATCAAGCCATCGAGGCTAGCTCAAATGGGTACTGTCTGCAACTTTACATGTTCATGTGCATTTCCCCTCACTTCATATCAGCTGGATGCTTCACTCTCAGCTGTAGCCCTCTGTGGCTAGAGCTGTCCATGGGCTCAGGTGTCCCCAGGTCTCACCACACTTTGGACCAACCAGCCTTTCCTCTTCTATCTCTCATTTCCAGGTCGTGGGAGTCTGTGGAACATGATTGAACTCAGCCCATTTCTTCATTGCTGCCTTTCTCCCTCTTCCACTCACCAGTAGACCAGTGTGGTCGCCAGCAAGCTTACATGCCTGCTCATGTGTTCCCTTTGAGTTTCAGTCTTAGAGGGGGGTTTGTCTTAAAGGAACTTAATTGCTTGCCTTGATAGATTCCCGGCGAACAACTTGCTTATTCTTGTAGTAGCCAATCATACTGCCATTTTTGTATTGGGTTTTTCCTGCTGATCTTTCTTTGAAGATGTATCTTCTTGAGTTGTACACTTTAAATGGGTTAATTTTATGGTACATGAATTCTTCAATATAGCTGGTACAGAAGAGAGGTAGGAAGGCAGAGAAGTTTAAGGAAGGAAGAGAGAGATGAGAGAAAAATGTAATGTTTGAATCACTTTTTTCTGCCCTTCGCTTGAAGTGTCAGCAGTGAACGGCTTTTTCTTTCTCTTCTCCTCTGGTATGAAGGGTTAGAAACTCCATGTTAGCCTCTGATGGGGGAGGCAGTATACTGCAGTCATTAAAAGTTCACACCCTGGAACCAGACTGCACCGGGACAGATTCACTCCAGCCTTGATCCTTGATCGCTTTATAACCTTGGATGAATTTTGAATTACACGTCTTCATTTTTCAGTGGCTTTTTTTTTTTTTTTTTTTTAAAGCTGTGAAACAGGGCATCTTAGTACATACTTCATACAGTTGTTGGGAAGACTAACAATGGGTACTGTCTGCAACTTTACATGTTCTTGTGCATTTAAAGTGTTAGTGCAGTTCCTGGCATGTGGTAAGAATCCTATAAATGGTAGTTGTTGCTTTCTCCTCCCCAAACTACCACTGCTTCCAGCCAAAGGGCAAGTGTAGGAATGTGAGGGATGTAAGGGCAACTTTTCCCCACAGAGCCTTTGAGAACTAAGCTACTGTTTATAAATAACTAGATTCTATGCTTTGACTAGTGAACACTTTGTGGGATTAGTGACACAGGTTGCAAGCTTTAAAGGACCTTTGATAGCTCTTTGAGTGGTAATGCTATTTAGGTAAATTGAGTTAAATCTCTGTAATTTGGATCTCTTGCCATTTCTACCTGACTGACTGATTCTGTAAGCATGCCTGGCTGTAGAGTACCTGCCTAGTATAGCATGATTGAGCATTCAAGTTAAGGCAAATAATCTGCCTTGGAAGTGTGTGTCCATGTAGTCCCAACAGAAACAAGAAATCAATGCTTAGAAACAATTACATTTATTTTTATGGCTCAAACTCTCTAGTTAGCAAAACTGCCTAGGGCCAAATTAAAAGAAAAAATAAAGAAATTAAAAGTCACATTAAGAGAGACACATTAGAAGCTATATTCCTTTAAAGTAAACACCACTGAGATTCCTCCCTCCTTTCCTGCCTTCCTCTTACCCATTCTCCTGCAGCTTTACCCTTTAGCTGTTCTGTCTGTTGGGACCCCAGAACTCCTAATTGAGCCTCTGTAGTAATGGACACTACCTAAAAACCAAACTGGCTGCCATCAGTCAATTCGACTCCTAGTGGCCCTCCAGGACACACTTGAACTTAGTGTTTCCTTAGGGCTTCCAAGGCTGTAATCTTTACAGAAGCAGACTGCCACATGGCTCTCCATGGAGCAACTGGTGAGTCTGAACTGCCGAAAACCAAGGGTTTACAATTCAAACATTTAACCACTGTGCCACCGGAGCACTTTCAGTGGACACCAGGATCTTTGTAACTGTGGTGAGCGTGGTTTCTGGGCTCCTTGGTGTGCTGGGGCATTGCTAGAAAGCAAAGTGGTTGGGCTTTAAGTGGCTTAATAAAATGAGCCCAGTGACCTCTCCCTCCTCCAGCTCCTCTCTCCCCTCACAGATGAGACTTGATAATATCTTCTCTGCCCAAAGCTTGAAGGGCTGATTAAACCGCTGACAAGGAGAGGAGAGTGGAGTTGTCAGGATTTCCCCTATAGGCAGCCATGCTTCACATTGCTAGCGCAGGATTGTATTTGACATTTAATTTAGGAGCCTGGGTACCTAGATATAAAACTTTATTGTGATAATAGTGATAAAGCCATCCAGACTTTTATTTAAGATCTCCTCCTCTCTTGTCCCCCTCCTGTCTTTTCCTGTTTGTTCAACCACTCATTCTGAGAGGAAAGAGAGTTCAGGCTTGCTCAAGAAAAAAGGTGTTTTCTTTGACAATATTAAGGGTAAACCTACAGAACATCACCATCAGTCTGTGCCGGATCTATATGTGTATGTAGACGTCAAGTTTGGAAAATACCCATCTCTCCATTGATTTTGCATTTAGCCAAAAGGCAAAATCCATTGAATCTTTCATGCTGCTAAAAGAAATTACAGTCAACCCCGTTATCCAGTGGATCCCTAGCCCTTTTGAATGGCCTTGTTTACTTTTGCAACAGGTGATAGCTCATAATTCCAAGTGTAACCTGATTAGACATCATAGTTACATTTGACAGATGCAGAAACATTTGTAGCAACTTGGCTAAGGTCACAGAATGCTAGAAAATTGCCTTTTTATGACAGTTACATAGCATCAAGAGTTGAGAATGACAGCAAGAGCATCATGCAGGAAGAAAGCAAAAGGTCATTAAGAAGAGAGGAAAGAAAGAAAAGACCAAAATGGATGTCAGAAGAGACTCTGAAACTTGCTCTCCAGCTTAAAGCTGCTAGAGGGAATGGCAAAGGGCAGCTCGAGAAGACGTGATTAAGTATTACAATGAAATGTGCAAAGATCTGGAGTTCAAAAACCAAAAAGAAAGAACTGCTCAGCATTTCTCAAGCCGAAAGAATTGAAGGAAAAAACCAAGCCTCGACTTGTACTATTGAAGGATTCTAAGGGCATGTTATTAAGAGGGACCAGTCCCTGTAGAAGGACATCATGCTACATAAAGTGGAAGGTCAGCGAAAAAGAGTAAGGCCCCCCAAAAGATGGATTGACATCTTGTCAGCTGCAGCGGGCTCAGACATAACAGTTGTGAGGATGATGCAGGATTGTTCTGTTGTGCATAGGGGTCACTATGAGTCAAAACCAACTGGATGGCACCTAATAACAACCACAACTTACATGTATAAAATGGATTGGGAAATAGTATAGTGTGCAGAGTTAATTCTAACTCGGGGAAATTTCATACTGAGTATAAAATGCCTTGAGTGTGGTGAAAAGTGCATAGATACTGAGTCCGATGGCCTGAGCTCATATGCTGGCACTTTTAATTCCTATTATTTAATGTACCTGAGCCTGCCATTAGTTTCATCAGGAAAGTAGGTCTAATCATATTTTTATTAATGAGTACCCTGAAAATGCGAAAGCTGGACAGTGAATAAGGAGGATCATAGAAGAATTGATGCCTTTGAGTTGTGGTGTTGGAGGAGAATACTGAAAGTGCCATGGACTGCCAAAAGAACCAATAGATCTGTTTTGAAAAAAGTGCAGCCAGATTGCTCTTGGAGGCCAGGATGGCTAAGCTTCGTCTCTCATACTTTGGACATGTTGTCCGGAGGAAACAGTCGCTGGAGAAGGATGTCATGCTGGGTAAGGTGGAGGGTCAGAGAAAAAGAGGAAGACCCCTAATGAGATGGATTGGCCAGGTGGCATCATTGATGAACTCAAGTGTGGCAGCGGTAGTGAGGTTGGTCCAGGATCGGACATTGTTTCGTTCTGCTGTGCATGGGGTCGCTGTGAGTCGGTTCCGACTCGATGGCACCTGACAACAACAACAACCCTGAAAACAGAAACTTTTGAGGAGATGAGAAATGAGGGAGTATGATTGGATATCAGGGCCTTCGGTAACCCAAGAAGTGTTTTAACAACTGTAGTTAGTTAACAAGCTCTGTGACTCACAGGTAAGTAGGTTGTTAGTGGCTCAAAGGGGTAAAATAGGCTTCCATTCTGCAAAGGAGAAAAAATGATCCAAGCCAGTTAGGAGGTTGAACAGGTGAGTACCCAAAGACGATCTGCATGTGCTGAGGACGCTGAAGACTGTGCCCAATGCTGCCCAATGCTTTCCCTTCTTTCTGTGTTCTCCTTCCTCATCTTTGAAGTAGCCTGTATCTGAGGTAGGAAGCCCAGTCAGATGTTAACAGTCTAGAAAAAGCACCATTGCTGCCTGACAACCTGTGGCCATTTGTGAAAAGGATACAAGAAGGATTGCTGTCCTTATTCCTCAGTGCCAAATAAAGTCCTTCCTGCTTCCCCTCAGGGATCAGAGCTAGAACTCCCAAGGGTGTTGGTCCTCTTTTCCACTGAGAAGCTGGCTGGGAGCTGTTCTTCTGTGAGAGCTAATAAGTTTATATCACTTGTTGTTGATAATAAGTGCCTTCGAGTTGGTTCTGACTTGAGTTTGAATAGCTACCTTTCTGTTCAAACCAACCTTGTGGTCCAGTGCTTATTGTACAGCTTATTCAGGATATCTGAGCACATGAGAAGCACACAGTACAGGTTCTCAGTTACTGTTATCCTGATTGGCAGAACATGTTCTTATGGTGTCAGAGAGACTAAGTTCTTTCGATGTTATTTTGTGTAAATGTCACAGAAATAGCTATGAACTCAATATTATTACCCCATCTACCCAGAAGCATATGGTTAGCAGAACCAGAGCTTTCTCTACCATTCCATATGCTTCATAATTGTGAGCCTGTGCAGCAAGAAGACTCCAAAAGCCTGAGCTCTACATTTCATTGCCCTTTTCCTGAGTATTTCTAGAAGTATGTGATGGGTTTGGTTTTGTAGCTTCTATCATTTACTACAGAGAGCTGCAAGAAAATCAAGCCGATTCAGAAGAGAATGTGGAACTAGGGACGTCAGGTGGATCTTGGCCGAAAGCAGAGATTATCAGAAAGATGTTTGCAACTTGTGCTTTGATGTTGACTATGCAAAGGCTTTCGACCATGTGGACCACGACAAACTATGGACAACATTGTGACGAATGGATATCCCAGAACACTTAAGTGTGCTCATGAGGAACACTTGTACATAGACCAAGAGGCACTTGTTCTCACAGAACATGGGAACACTGAATAGGCTACTGAATGGTTTAAAATCAGAAAAGGTGCACACCAGGGTTGTACCCTTTCACCATTGTTATCCAATATGTATTCTGAGCAAATATTCAAGACAGTGAATTATATGAAGAAGAATGTGACATCAGGATTGAAGGACGAATTATTAACCGGTGATACAACCTTGCTTACTGAAAGCAAAAAGAACTTAAGACACTTAGTGATGAAGATCACAGACCACAGCCTTAAGTATGGCTTGCACCTCAATATAAAGAAAACAAAGAGCCTCACCACTGGACCAATAAAGAACATCATGATAATTTGGAGATAAGATTGAAGTTATCAAAGACTTCATTTTGTTTGGATCCATAATCAACACTCAATGGAAGCAGTAGTTGAGAAATCAAATGACATAATTGCATTAGGCAAATCTGCTGCACAAGACCTCTTTAAAGTGTTCAAGAGCAGAGATATCAGTTTGAGGACTAAGGTGTGGCTGACCCAAGTCGGGGCATTTTCCTTTGCTTCATATGCATGTGAATGATGGACATTGGGTGAGGAAGACTAGAAGAATTCATGCATTTGAGTTACTGTGTTAGAGAAGAATGTTAAAACGTCCATGGACGGCTAGAAGAACAAATCTGTGTTGGAGAGAGCCAGGATGGCAAGACTCTGTCGTTCATACTTTGGACATGTTATGGGGGGGTGGGGGGGGTTATAGAAGGACAGCACATTAGCTAGGTAAAGTGGTGAGTTAGGGAAGAAAACTCCCAGGAGATAGATTGACACAGTGTCAGTAGCAGTGGGCTCAAATGAACAGGGGTTGTGATGACGGTACAGGACCAGGCGTTGTTTTGTTTTTTTTTTTTGGACATAGGACAATTGGAACCAACCCGAGGGCACCTAACAACAACAAATCCTGTACAGATAAATGGCTTTGCAAGGGAGAATTTGCATAGGGATTTGGAAGGGAGACTGGATTGGTGAATTTTGCTTTAAAAATACTTTAATCTTCAGACACAGTGGAGTTTCTTTGTTAATTCAAGCTTAGCAGGTTTAAAGATAGTATAATTCTGTATAGGTGCCCCTCCAACTTTGTGTCACCTCTCACCTCCCACAGTAACTCTTACAGCAGAAGCTGTATTTCTAGTTTGTACTCAGGCTAAGGTGGAAACACAGCAAGAAAACAAGATGCAAGAGAATCGCTCCTGTTTATTCTTGACTGGTCCGGGTTCTGGGTTTTTGGGAACCCATTCTTTTTCTTTCACATTTCTACAGGGGTCACCCAGAATGTTTCTCTGTTCATTCAGGACAAGTGGTGCTCAGAAGTTTGCCGTTGCTTCCTTTATTGCACCCTGGGATCAAGCAAAGTGAGAAGCATCTTAAAAGCAAGCAATCGTATTGATTCAAAGTAAGCCCAGCATCCCTGGTGGACTGTTCTCTGGTATATCTAGTTCAGTGCCATGTCACTAAGTTACACATCAAGTTGTCATGGCAATAACATCATAGCAACTGACAGCATGAACAAGCAGCCCTTGTGGATGCCTGGCAGTGATGCCACAGCCATAGTAGTTAGCTCTACCTCTCTTACCAGTGTTGGCTTATCAAATGGTTGTGATTATGTCTTGCTCAAATGACTAGGAGTGCACAGTTGCTATCCACTTCACAGCTGATTAGCAGATTCAATTCAAGTGTTTATTAGGCACTTCAAGTGCAAAGCTTCTGGGAAGCATGGGCCTAAGCCTCTAGTAGTGTGATGTCTGTATGCTCTCTGCATGTAGATTTGGATGGGTATATTTACATTTGAAATGGGTATATTTACATTTGAAATGTGAA
This sequence comes from Chrysochloris asiatica, assembly GCF_000296735.1. Classification (NCBI taxonomy): domain Eukaryota; kingdom Metazoa; phylum Chordata; class Mammalia; order Afrosoricida; family Chrysochloridae; genus Chrysochloris; species Chrysochloris asiatica. The sequence continues at coordinate 12,457,635 of NW_006408590.1, forward strand.
AGGGAGATGGGATAGGGAGGTGGAGCTACATTGGAGCTTTAAAGAATGGATCTAGAAATGAACAGATATGCACACACACACAAATGAATCTACATGTGTAAATTTTATTTGTATTCACACACTCATGGAAGTAGCAGTCAAGAAATCAAACAGTGCATTGCATTAGGCAAATGTGCAGCACAAGAACTCCTTTAAAAGTGTTCAAGAGCAAAGATAACCGGTTTGAGGATGAAGGTGTGTCCGACCCAAGCCACTTCATTAGCCTCGTATGCATGTGACAGGTGGACAGTGTAGAAGAGTTGATGCATTGGGGTTATGGTGTTGAAGAAGAATATTAAAAGGACCATCTACTGCCACTTCTAGCAAACAAGTCTGTGTTGGAAGAAGTATAGCCCGAATGCTTCTTAAAAGCCAGAATGGGAAGACTTTAATCTCTCATACTTTAGACATAGTATCAGGTGGGACCAGTTCCTGAAGAAGGACATCATACTTAGTACAGTGGAGGGTCAGGGAAAAAGAGTGAGACCCCCGAAGGAGAAGGATGGACATGACAGCAACAATGGGCTCAGCTGTAATAACAATTGTGAGGGTAGCACAGGACTGGGCAGTGTTTTATTTTATTGTGCATAGGGTTACTATGAGTTGCGGTCGACTTGATGGCACCTAACAACAGATGTGTAATAGAGTAGTAGGAAAGGGTGCCTAAAGGGTAATATGTGGGGAAGCATTTGTTCTTCAGCTAGATTGTGGTGGTTGTTATTAAGTGCCATCAAGTCAATTCCGACCCATAGCAACCCTGTATAGGGTTTCCAAAGAGCACCTGGTGAGCCTGAATCAACTGACCTTGCAGTTCAAACGACTTTGCAGTCTGACACATTAACCCACAGCACCACACCAGGACTCCAGATTGTGGTGGGTGTTATTAAGTGCTGTCTAGTTAATTCCGACCCATAGCGACCCTGTGTAGGGTTTCCTAGGGGCAGCTCGTGAGCTTGAACCACCACCTTGCAGTTAAAATGGGTTGCAGTCTGGTGCATTAACCCACAACACCACACCAGCACTCCGCCCAGATTGTGGTAGATGGGCAGATTTAAGATGACTTTTGACAGTCAGTCATTCAACAAGTAAGCCCACAGTTATGTATAGAGTCCTGGTGTGGTGCTATAGGATAGGCTCTGGACTGCTAACCTCATGGTTGGCAGTTCAAACCCAGTAGTCACTCCTTGGAAACCCTACATGAGTTCACTGTGAGTTGGTATCTACTCCATGTCACTTAATAGCAACAACCACTACCACCAGTATATGCAAGGCCCTAAGCTAAGGAGCTCTGGTAGCGTAGTGATTACGAGTCGGGCTGCCAATCTCAGTCAGCAGTTCATAACTACCAGTTTTTCCACAGAAGAAAAATGAGGCTTTCTGCTCCCATAAAGATTCACAGCCTCAGAAACCCTGTGTAGGGTCACTATGGGTCAGAACCGACTCCACGGTTGTTGTTGTGTTCCATGGAGTTGGTTCCGACTCATAGTGACCCTATCCAGGGTTTCCGAGGCTATGAATCTTTACGGGAGCAGAAAGCCTCATCTTCTCCCGCAGAACAGCTGGTAGTTTCGATTCGTAACCACTACGCTACCAGAGCTCCTTCGACTCCACGGTACTTACCACCACCAACAAGCTAAGGTGACGTGGTTTTTCCCAAGATACTAAGTCAAGAAATTTTATGTCTGGTGGAGACAAACTCTAGAGTTTGGTGCCTGGGTGATTGTCTAAGTTGTATTGTCATACTATGTATGACTTGGAGCAAATTTTATACTTCTCTGTGTCTCAGTTTCTTCATCTGTAAAATGGATAAATAGCCATCTCTTGTTATCATTGTGATGATTAATTGGTGAGTGTAAAGTACTTGGAATAGTGCCTGATATGTGGGGCACTCAAAAAAGGGAGCAGTTTGCACTTTAAGCGCAGTGGAGGATAAATCACTCACTATAGGGTGGTTGTTGGCAGGTGCCTTGGAGTCACTTCTGACTTAAATGACCCTGTGCACAACACAACCAAGTCCTGCCCAGTCCTGTACTATCTTCACATTTGTTGTTATGCTTGAGCCCATTGCTGCTGCCATCGTGCTGACCCTTCTTGTTGGGGGTCTTCATCTTTTTCACTGACCTCCACTTTACCAAAGGACTACTCCCTCCTGATAATATGTCTAAAGTATGAGTATAGACACATATTAACATTGATTAAGGAGAAAGCAAAAAATAAAAAAAACCTTATAAATGTCGAATCGGTTCCATCTCACAGTAACCCTGTTTTAGAATTTCCAGAGCTGTAAATCTTTGCCAGAACGGAAGCCATTATCTTTCTCTTGTAGAGTGCCTGATGGGCTCAAAGCACCACCCTTGTGTTTTGAAGTCTAGTCCTTATCCTATAGAACCACCAAAATCTCCTTTTTAAATTTGGGGGAGGAGAGGAAAGAAAGATAAAAGAAAAAAAGCCTGCAATTTTTGATTCTGACTTTTCCATAAAAAAAAAAAAAAGTAGGTAGTTGTGATAAAGATAAGGAGATGGAAGAATCTATTTGAGATTTGATGGTTTGGGTAATGGAAAAGTATCTAGATAGAGACATGTGTCAGTCAAGAGAATTATGAAACTGAAGACTGGCAGGGAGAAAGCAGGTTTGGGAGATATCTCGTAATGGAATGAAATGGCTAAGGAATAGGGTATAGAATAATGCTTCTGAATGTATAGTGATTTTACCCTCAGAAGCCTTGTGACAATATCTGGATACACTTTTGGTTGCCACAGTTGGAGAGATGCTTGTTAAGTGCTGTTGAGTTGGTTTCTAATGATAGTGACCCTGCATAGGGTTTCCAAGGAGTGGCTAGTGGGTTTGAACTGCCAGCTTTGTGGTTAGAAGTCCAGTGCTTATTTTACATCAATACATATATTGTTTTTAGGTGCCATTGAGTCAGTACCGACTCATAGCGAAATAATGACCCTATGTAGAATGAAACACTGCCCGATCCTGGGTCAACCTCACAATTGTTGCCACGTTTGAGTCCATTGATGCTGCCATTTGGCGAATCCATCTTGATGGGGTCTTCCTCTTTTTCTCTGACCCTCCACCTAACCAAACATGATATCCTTCTCCAGCGACTGGTCCCTCCTGACAGTATGTCTGAAATACGAGAGA
>NW_006408590.1:12465536-12484350 GCF_000296735.1 Chrysochloris asiatica
GATGCTGGAGATCGCATGATAGAATTCTGCAAAACCAATGATTTGTTCATTTCAAATACCTTTTTTAGACAGCATAAGAAATGGTTATACCCATGGACGTCACCAGATGGAATACACAGAAATGAAATTGACTACATCTGTGGCAAGAGATGATGGAAAAGCTCCCTATCAGTCAAAACATGGCCAGGGGCAGACTGTGGAACAGACCATCAATTTCTCATATGCAAATTCAAACTGAAGCAGAAGAAAATGAAAACAAGTCCATGAGAGCCAAAATATGACCTTGAATTATATGCATATACATATAGAAATCATAGAATATATTATAAGATCCCATGGTGCACAAAATTGCAACAAAGGTAGGGTAAGGAAAAGGGAGTAAAGGATTATAAAGAGCTGCCTCTGACTGGAGACTTGTGAGGATGATGAGAAAGCTGGTTTGAAGAAGAGACAAAATGTCTCTTACTCTGTGCTTCTCAACACCCCGTTGTAAAACCCAAGCAAGTCTTCTAAACAGATTGTCAGGAATTTTTAACATCAGTGAGAGGGATCGTAATGGGACTTTGCTTATGGCCCCTGTTCGCTATGTTTTGAGGCTGTTGGGTAAATTTTCAGACCCGAAGAGTGGACAGTTGTTTAACTCAGTAGTGGCTGTTCTACTCCAGACAAAAGAAGACAAAAGAAATGGGAGTTGCCCCTTGAAAAACGGCTCTGTCCTCTGTGTTGATGAAGCTCTTTGCTGGAGGCTGTATGGAAGCCCTGACTTTGTGCTTCCCCACCTGACCATTTCTGCGGACACTGGCAGACTGGGAGGACATTGCTGTGGGAGGAGGACAGCGTGCAGCATCTGACTAAGTTCCATTCCCCATATTTTGATACTTCTCTTAGAACAGGGGCTATACAGACAAGGAAGAAGTACAAATGAACTTTTTGACCTTTGGAGTGAAGTATTCAGAACACTGTTTTCATGCAGTGTATCATTTTCTTAGTAAATTTTAGGGGAGGCACCTTTAAATTGTACAGGAAATTTTGCTAATAGAACAAGTATTTCTGAAATCTCCAATCATTGTAGTCTGGATGTTTTTCTTTTAACCTAGCTTCCTGCTCCTGACCCTATTCCATCCTTCTCTGCCTACCTCAGACACACTTTTTTAGAATAAATTCTCTCTTAACCCTTGATGTTTTCTGTCTATCATGAATGTTTTTATAACATGCAATATAATTGTTAAGTGCCACCGAGTCTTTTCCAATAGCCACCCTGTATGTGGGTCCTAAAGAGTGGCTGGTGAGTTTGAACTACCAACCTTGAGGTTCATACCAGCCTTGTGGGTTCAGTGTTTATCCTTCAGTGCCACCCCAGGACAGAACAGTGAATAAAGCCTTGGTTTTCTACAGCTGTTGTTTTTTTGTTAGGTGCCATGGAGCTGGTACCGACTCATAGCTACCCAGTGCACAACAGAATGGAATACATCCCGTTCCTGGGCACACCTCGCTATCATTGCTACGCCTAAGCCTATCGCTGCCACTACTGTGCCAATCCATCTCATTGGGGGTCTTCCTTTTTTTCTCCGAACCTCAACTTTACCAAACATGATATTCTTCTCCAGTGACTGGTCCCTCCTGATAGTATGTTCAAAATATGAGTAAATTTTGCCCATCCTGGCTTTCAAGGAGCACTCTGGATGTACTTCTGCCAACACAGATTTGTTTGTTCTTTTGGCAGTTCATGGTACTTTTAACATTCTTCTCCACCACCGTAACTCAAATGCAGGCCAGCTAGCTAGGAGTTAATGGCATCCAGCCCATGTCAAACACATTGAGTGGATGTTGTTTGTAAAGATAAGCTCTTAATTCTTAAAAGGCTTTATGTTTTTAATTATGTATGTATAGTGCCAATCTGCAAGTCCCCTTGGGTCTGACCTAACTTGGAAATACTAACTACAGGAATGTATGCAAAGTGCCATGGGCTGAGATTTAACTCTTCAGGTACAAATCCTATTATCCCAAGATTCATTTGTGGGACAGTGGGGAAGATGAGGCTCACAAGAGAAGCAGCCTGTTAACTGAGGAAACATTTCAATTAAGAAAAAATGCTGTATAAGAACATGATGGCAACAGAAAGAGATCATTAAAAGGAAATAGAACAAAAGACACGGGAGTGAACCAGAGGAGAATTGGTTTCTAAACCTGACTTTATCACTGCATTTCTCTGGGGCATTTTTTTCTTTTCTTTTAATCTAGAAGTTTAGACTCAGCTTTAATGAGAACATCCAGATGTTTACTAGTTATTTCTGACCATTCAGAAATAAGCTTCCCCTAAAAACTAGCCATAAAACGTAAACAGCATTTTGCCTTGGTGTAACTATATTAAGATAGATGATCTTACTTGTAACAAGGGCCTGAAGATTTCAACAACTCTGAGGCAGTCAGTTGACCAAAAGAAGAACCCTCCTTCTAAATTACCTGTGCCTGGAGAACCAGGTCCCTCAGGTGAGATTGTCCTGGGAACCCCTACCAAGGCCCTAGGAAGCACTTTAGTGGGCGGGGCTAATTACTGCTGCTTTTCAAAAAAGAGTTCACTTTTGGTGTTTTGGTTAGTTGCCTCTGACTCCTTGCGACCACATTTGTGCAGAGTAGAATTGCTCCATAGAGTTGTTAAAGCTGTGACCATTCAAAAGCAAAGAGCCAGACCTGTCGTCTCTTGTGGTTAGGTGCTGTCAAGTCCATTGGATTTATAGTGACAACAGAATGTACATCAGAACGAGACACCACTCAGCCTGCACCACCCTCATCAATGTTGCTACCCTTGAACCCGTGGTTGCTGCCACTGTGCTAGTCCTTCTTGTTTTTGGTCTTCCTCTTTTTCATTGTCCCTCCACTTTACCAAGCATGATGCTTTTCTCTTAGTTCTGTTAAATTTGGGGCCTTACATTAATTCTCATCTTTGACTATAGAATTTTCTTTTTATGCAACACTGTATGTATTTATAGTTAGCAGTATGAAGCTATAGCTCTCACCTTGGGGGAGCTAGAGTCCTAGGAAACTCAGTAGAAAATAACGTCTGTGGCTCCCAGATTAACCGTCATGAAGGGTACATGAAGGGCCTGCCGCTCTTGGAGAACGGCACAGCTTTTAGAAAAATGGAGTTTTGGTGGCAAGGAGGTGAAGTGAAATCTGAAGGGAGTTTTTAAATCTGTTTCACTCCTGCTCTGGACATGCGCTTTTTCCAGAGTACCCCACAACCTACTACACACTCAGCCTTCCAGGGCATCTGTCCGTTGGACTTGAATTTGAACAGATGTCATTATCAGAAGTTTGTATTTTCCTTTGGGGACTAGGTTGGGAAACACTTCCTTGCTAGTTGTTGTTGGATGCTGTTGAGTCAGTTCTGACCTGTGTACCCTAAGCACAATAGAACCAAACCACTGCCGGGCCCTGCATCTTCCTCACAGTCTTTGTTACGTTTGAGCTCATTGTTGGAACCACTGTATCAATCCATTTTGTTGGTGATCTTTCTCTTTTTTTGCTGTCAACTTTACCACACATGTTGTCTTTCTCCAGGGACTGGTCACTTCTGATAACATGTCCAGAGTATATGAGATGAGGTCTTGTCATTCTAGCTTTTACGCTGTACTTCTTAAAAGACAGATTTGTTCATTCTTCTGACAGTTCATGGTATAGTCAATATTTTTCACTAGCATGTGATTCAAATGCATCAATTATTCGGTTTTTCTTACTTATTGTTCACCTTTTGCATGCATATGAGGCAATAGAAAAATATCATGGCTTGGGTCAGGTGCAGTTTAGTCCTTAAACTATTATCTTATTTTTTGAACACTTTAATGAGATCTTTTGCAGCAGATTTGTATAATACAATATGTTGTTTGATTTCTTGACTCCTGCTTCCATGAACATTGATTGTGAATTCAAGTAAAATGAAATCCCTGACAACTTCAATCTTTTCTCCATTTATGATGATGTTCCTTATTGATCCAGCTGTGAGGATTTTAATTTTTTTTACATTGAGGTGTAGCCTATACTGAAGGCTGTGGGCTTTGATCATCATCTGCATATCCTAGTTTGTGAATGAGTCTGCCTCAAATCCTGATGCCACATTCTTCATGTAATCCAGCTTCTCAGATTATTTGCCCAGCATACAGATTGAATAATTATGGTGAAAGGATTCAGTCTTGACACACTCCTTTCCTATTTTAAACCACACAGTATCCCCTTCGTTTTTTTGAATGACTGCCTCTTAGTCTATGTGCAGATTTCACTTCATGGGTTTGTTGAATCAATTTAGCTAGTATTCTGTCAATTGGAAGAGCCTTGTTTTTGCCAGTGCTTTCAGTGAAGCTTGGACTTTTTTCTTCAGTATCATCAGTTCTTGGTCATATGCTACCTCTTGAAATGGTTGAACGTTGACCAGTTTGTTTTGATACAGTGACTTTGTGTATTCCTTACATCTTTCGATGCTTCCTCCATTGTTCAATTTTTGCCAAATGAATCCTTCGACATTGCAACTCGAGACTGAACTTTTTCATTTTTTCTTCGTTTTTTTTTTAGCTTGAGAAATGTTTAATGTGTTCTTCACTTTTGGGTTTCTAATGCCAATTTTTTGCATATTTCGTTATAACACTTTTAATTTTTTGCTGCCCTTTGAAGTTTTCTGTTTATTTCAGTATTCCTCTCATTTGATTTAGCCTATTTTATGTTCAAGCACAAGTTTCAGGTCTCTTCAGAGATAATCCACTTTGGTGTCTTCTGCCTTTTTAAATGACCTTTTGCTTTCTTCATGTATGATATCCTTAATGTCATCCCACAAATCCTTTGGTCATTAATCTTCACTGTGTCAAATCTGTTCTTGAGATGGTCTCTGACTTCAGGTGGAATATACTCTAGGTTGTGCTCTGGCTCTATGGACTTGTTTTCATTTCTTAAGCTTCAGCTTTAACTTGCATATGAGCAGCTGATGATCTATTCTTTATTTGGTCTCTGGCCTTGTTCTAACTGATGATACCAGACTTCTCGCTCATCTCTTTCCACAGATGTAGTCAGTTTCATTCTTGTCCATTCCATCGGTGATGTTCATGGGTCTAGTTGCTGTTTATGTTCTTGGGAAATGATATTTGCAGTGAATAAGTTGTTGGCCTTGCAAGATTTGATCGTGCACTCTGCAGCATAGTTTCTGTCACCAAGATCATATTTTCCAACTGCTGATCCTTCTTCTTTGTTTCCAACTCGCACATTCCAGTCACCACTAATTACCAATGCATCATGATTACATGTTTAATCAATTTCAGAATGCAGAGTTTGGTAAAAATTTTCAATTCATCTTTGGCATTAATGGTTGATGGGTAAATTTGAATTATAGTTGTATTAGCTTGTTTTCCTTGTAGGCATTTGAATAGTATCCTATCACTGATACCGGTATTCCTCAAGATAGATCTTGAAATGTGTTTCTGATGATGAATGCCATTCCTCTTCAATTTGTCATTCAGTCATAACAGACCGTATGCTTGTCCAATTCAAAATGACCAATACTACTCTGTTTCAGTTCACTAATACCTAGATGTTGATCTTTATATGTTCCATTTTATTTTTTACAACTTCCAATTTTCCTCAATTTATACTTTGTACATTCCATGTTCTGATTATTACTGGATGTTTTCAGATGTTTCTTATTTTGAGTTATTCCATCAGCAAATGAAGGGTCTCCAAAACCTTGTTCCATCTATGTCATTAAGGTCAACTCTACTTTCAGGATGCATCTCTTCCCCAGTTTTTTTAAGTGCATTGCAGCCTAATGGGTTCATCTTCTGGCATTACCAGACAGTGATCTGCTGCTGCTATTCATCAGGTTTTCAGTGACCGATTTTTTTAGAAGTAGACTGCCATGTGCTTCTTCCTAGTCTGTCTTAGACTCTCCGTTGAAACCTGTCCACTCTGGGTGAACCTGCTGGTATTTGAAGTACTGGTGGTATAGTTTTCCAGCATCACAGCAGTATGTAGTTTATCACAGTAGGACAAACTGACAGACAGTTGGTGGGTTGGTTAGTTAATACTCTTAATGGAAAAATAAAGTGAGAAGGCAAAACAATTTTGTAGAGGGGATCATTCTGCCTTCAATTTGCATTTGTGGCCTTTTACATAATATAAAGACTCATGTTGAAAGTCTATATAAAGTAATGGGAAATAGAGAATTTAATTTTGAAAAAAACCATCATTTACCTCCTGCAGTCAAGTTCACACCTTTCTTGACTCTGATGTCAGCTTTCCTAACTTGGAACCCGTGTGTGTGTGTGTGTGTGTGTGTGTGTGTGTGTGTGTGTGTGTGTGGTGTAGTAAAATAGGTTGCAAGTCAGTTCTTATTAAGATCGCTAATTTTAGAGTTTCTCAGGGCATTCAGATAAGTTTCTTAACTGAAATTTGCAGATTTGGTTTCTGAAAGAAAAACCTAGATCTGTAAGAAATAGACCTAATTTAATGCAAAGACAGAGATCCACAGATAAATGATCATCATGAGGGATAATAGCCCTGAAATATACACTCTAAAAATAAGAAGGAATTTCATAAATAATCACAAATCACAGTTCTCATCCGGATACAGAATTTGCAGATGCATTAATAACATCCAACACTCCCCTCCCTTTTTCTGGCACAAGGGAGGGCCCCTGTGGAGAGTGTATCAATCCCTGAGGGCTTGCTGCACTTAGCCACTTGAGGTGTCTGAGCTGACACAGGCCATGTGGGCCCTTTTTCCATTGACTTTGCAGTGTTACAAAAGCTCCTTAAGGTATCAAGTCTCTTTTAGCTTGTAAGAGTCTAATTTAAAATGGTTCATCTCAAAGGAGGGTGAAAATGGTTGTACAACTTGAAGAATGTAATCCATTCATTGAGTTGGACCTGTAGAAACTGTGGAATTGGTGTACTGTATTCCCTACTCCCACTCCAAAATAGCACATTTTATGCTAGAACTGTCTGCTTATTTTCATCATTTCCAGGCATTATATGTGTGGGCATATTATTTATTTACATGGGTGATTTATTTGCAGAAAAATATATGTTTTGCTGTATATATTCTCAACAACAACAACAGAAATGATACGGTGGGTTAATGCTGTCATTCTGGGTACCTGTGGTATGTATAGGAAAAACCCCAGTAATATAGGGTTTGGTCTTATCCTCTGGTTTCAGCCATCCAATGGAGGTCTTAGAATGCATCCCCATGGATAAGAACGGATTACTGTACTCATAAAATAAAAACATGGTAGTAGGAAACACCGATAAAGTACCGTTATTTGCAAGATTTGTAGTTGACAAGTTCTTACTTTGCTCGTTTCTCACATTTATCTTTCTTATTCCTGAGCCAAGTCATATTGTGTTTGGTCTACACAGTTGCTATTGGAGGTTATGATAGTTTTTAATTGGAATTAGTTAACCAAAATACAAAAGTCAGGAGAATTCATATAAAAACTGAGATTTTCATTCTTTTTCGTTTTGGCAAATCAGGACCTTCATTTTTCCATGGCAACAATCATCTGTAACTGAGCCCCTCTTGCTCCTTCAGATTATAGGCATAAACTATTTACCTTTCTACTCTCTCCCCTGGCCTGCTTCATGCATGTAGATTCTTGGGTAGGGAAGACTTAAATGGCACTGTCCAGGAAAGCCTGAGAACTTAGATCCAAACTAGGCCAGACTCTACATCCACAAGTTCAGACTGACAGGAGCTGGCATGACAGCAGAAATTCCCAGTGGCACCTCTCCATAGTCAGATGGCTTGTTTTTGTAGATTACAAGCTGACCTTGGCCAGCAATCAGGAGAGGAATGATAGGGATCAACTTTCCTGGGAAGCTCCGCATCATCAGCCAAAATAAGGCCATAGAAATGCTTTGGAACAGATCATCAATTGCTTATACACAAGTTCAGGCTAAAGCTGGAGAAAACTAAAACAAGTCCATGAGAGCCAAAATATTACCTTCAGTATATCCCATCTGAATTTAGAGACCATCTATAGAATAGATATGATATATTAGATACTAATGACTGAGGGCCAGAAGAGTTTGGGTATGACATCAAGAACATCATACAGGAAGAAAGCAATAGGTCATTAAAAGTATGGGAACCAACTTGACTGCACTTAACAAACCAGTCTTCAACTTTGTGTCATGCTCTCCCCTATCCTCATATCTAGTTAGAATCAGCTGAAAGTGTTGATGGAAGATACAGATCTGGGCTGGCTGTACCCATTTTGCATGGCCATTTGGTTTTAAGCCATGCCGTTGCCCTTCTTGGATTCTGCTGAGCAGATCCATATGCATTCGTAGGATGCGTGTAGGATGCGCTCCAAGGGGTAGGGAGGTGTCCACTTACTTAGGCACCCCATCTAGTCACCAGAGTGGAGGTGCACAAACAGTGAGAGACCAATGAACAGACAAATAAAAAAAGAATGCCCACAGTTTGTATTCCTCCAATTCCTGGAGCCTTGTCTTGTGCCAATGCCTTCAGTGCAGTTTAGCCTTCTTCCTTCAGTACCATCAGGTCTTGGTCTTATGGTACGTCTTGCACTGAGTGAACATTGACCAATTCTTTTTTTTTTCTCCCAACTTTTTATTGGGAATTGAGTGAAGCCAAGGTCATCAGTTTGACATTCAACAAATAATACACTGTTTCATCTCAATGATTGCAATTGCTTCCTTGCAACGTGAGTTGTGTTATTTCCTCCCTGTGATTCCTATTTCTAGTCCACCCTCCTTCCTATCCTTTTTTAACTTTGTCCTTAGGTAAATGTTGCCCCTTTGATCCTGGATGATTGACCATTTCATGGTGGGCATACCACATTAGTGTTGTTGTCCCCCGTATATACCTGTCTACTGCTTGGCTTAAATTGGGCCACAAGTGTGAGTTCTATTCCAGATCGGAAAGGTCGCCAAGAGCCATAGTCTTGGGTTCCTCCAGTCTCTGACCAGTAAGTCTGGTCTTTTTTAAAAATAATTTTGCATTTTCATCTACATTTTCTCCCATTTTGTTCTAATATAATTCCTTTCAGAGCAGTTGGTGGTGGTAGCTGGGCACCATCTAGTTCTTCTGGTTGCAGGATCGTCAACCAATATTTCTGGTACAGTGACTTTGTGTATTCCTTCCATCTTCTCTTGATGCTTTCTGTGTCATTTAATATTAATATTTATTTAATTTAATATAATAAAATCCTTCAGTATTGCAACTTGAGGTGAGGTTTGAATTTATTCTTCAACTCTTTTAGTTTGAAAAATGCTCATCATGTACTTCCTTTTGGTTTTCTAATTCTAGGTTTTTGTATATTTCATTATAATATTTGACTTCATTTTCTTGAGCTGCCCTGTTCAGCACTTTCTTCATCATTTCTTCCAGTTGCTTCCACTTCTCTATAGTCAAGAGCAAGTTACAGTCTCTTCTGCTATACAACATTGTGATCTGTCCTTTCTTTCCTAACATTTTAATGATCTTTTGATGTTCTTGATGTCATCCCATAGCTCTTCTGGTCTTTGGTCATTAGTGTCTAATGCATCCAATCTGTTCTTGAGATGGTCTCTAAATTCAGTTTATCTGGTGTGGTGCTGCGGGCTAACGTGTCAGACTGCAAAGTCATTTGAACTGCAAGGTTGATGGTTGAAGCTCACCAGCTGCTCCTTGGAAACCCTATACAGGGGTCACTATGGGTCGGAATTGACTCAGTGGCACTTCACAACAATAGCATACTTAATCAGGGTTATATTTTGGCTCTTGTGGAGTTGTTTTAATTTTCGTCATCTTCAGCCTGAACTTGTGTATGCCACAGTCAGCCCTTGGCCGTATTTTAGCTGATGTTATTGAGCTTTTCCATCATTTCTTCACACAGATGTCTATTTGACTCCTGTGTATTTCATCTGGTGAGGTCCACATGTATAGTGAGTCACTTTTTATGTTGTTGAAAAAGTATTTTCAGTGAGTAAGTCATTGGGCTTGCAAAATTCTATCATGTCATCTCTATCATCATTTCTGTCACCAAGGCCAGATTTTCCAACTATTGATTGTTCCTCTTTGTTTCCAACTTTGGCATTCCAGTCACCTGCAATTATAAATTCATCATGATTGCATGTTTGACCAAGAAGCTGTCCGAATCCTTTAATTTCATCACCATTTGCTTTAGTGGTTGGTGTGTAACTTTGAATAATAATAGTAGTAATTGGTCTTCTTTGTAGGCGTAGGGGTATTATCCTGGCACAGACAGCATTGTACTTCAAGATAAATCTTGAAATGCTCTTTTTGATGAAGAATATAACACCATTCCTCTTCAGTTTTTGTTTCTGGCATAGTCGGTCATATGATTATCCAATTAAAAATGGCCAAGACCAGTCCATTTCAGCTCACTAATGCCAAGGATAACGGTGTATGGTGGCTCTGTAGGATAAAAACTGACTGTGAGATAAGTGGTTCGAGCCCACCTGCTGCTCCATGGGAGAAAGATGGGATTTATAGCCTCGGAAACTCTGTACAGAGCCTCTATGAATCAGAACTACTCAGTGACGCTAAACAACAACAAATGCTTAGGATATCAATCTTTATGTGTTCCATTTCATTTTTCATGACTTACAGTTTTCCTAGATTCATACTTAGTACATCCCACCTTCTGATCATTAATGGATGTTTATAGCTGTTTCTTCTCATTTTGAGTTGAACCTCATCAGCAAATAAAGGTCCCGAAAACTTTACTTCATCCATGTCATTATAGTCAACTATACTTGGAGGCTTTCTGCTCCCGTAAAGATTTACACCCTCGGAAACCCTGTACAGGGTCGCTATGGGTCGGAACCGACTCGATGGCATTTAACAACAACAACAATACTTGGAGGAGACAGCTCTTCCCACTTGTATTTTGAGTGCTTTCCAACCTGAGTGGCTCATCTTCCCGCTCTAAATCAGACAGTATTGTGCTGTCAGTGGCTAACCATTCAGAAGGGATCTGCTTCTCCTCCTTCCTAATCTTTCTTAATCTGGAAGTGTTGCTCAAACGTATCCACCATGGGTGACCATGCAGCTTCCAGTGTCACAGCAACACATTAGCCAACATAGTACGACATGTTGACAGATGAGTGATGGAGCAATAATAATAGTAAACATTAAAGATTACTGTAAGTCTGACTGGGCAGTGACAGTTCATTGATGAGAATTCTCGCTTTCCTTTGGAACATCTGGGCTCAATTCCTGGCCAATGACACTCATGTGCAGCCTCCACCTGTCTGTCACTGGAGACTTGTTTGTTGCTATGATGTTGGATAGGTTTCAGCAGAATTTCCTGACTCAGATGGACTAGAAAGAAAGGCCTCGTGCTCTACTTTCAAAAATCAGCCAGTGGAAACCCTTTGGATCACCATGTTCTGATCCCATTGGGCAGAGATGGTCGTAAATCAAGGGCTGACTGGATGGTTGCTAGCAACAACACAATAAACTTGACACTGGGCTTAGAGCCTTCTTACATTATTATGATTATTTTAATTGTTAATTCTTACAACACTATTCCTTACAACACTATTGTTGCTGTTTGCTGCTGCTGTCCAGTGTACCCTTGGTTCATGGTGACCCTACGTACAACAGAAAGGGGCACTGTCCAGTTCTGTACCATTCTTATGATTTTGTGTGGATTGGACTCTGCCTTAGCCAAGTGTTTGTTTTTTAATTGTATGTCTTTTTTTATTTGCATGCCACGTGGATTTCCATATCTTGTCCATCCAGACGTACTTTTTGAAAGAAAAGCTTGCAATATACATGAAAAAACAAAAACCCAGCCATTTAAACCCTATGAAGGACAAGTCTACTCTGACATACGTGGGGTCACTGTGAGTTACAGCTGAGTTGACAATAATTGATTCCTGAATACTATATTATAATTTCCTCTAAAACCAGTGATGTTTTATTCATGTAAAAATTCATATCAGAAGTAAAAAGGCAGGATGAAGAATTACTTTCTGAAGAACGTAAAGGACAAAAAGATGAACAGGAAACATTCAAAGCGATTAGGGTAGCATTGTTTGAGGATATTCCAACACATTCAGGATGAACTAGGAGCCATGGTTTGTATTTTGTCCAAGATTGCCTAGCATATAGCAATAGCTGTTGACTTTGTGCGTGTATATGTGTGTGTATATGACTCCTTCTTCTTGTCTCTGTTCTACAGGTAACTCGGGACCAAATGAAGGTGTTTATACAGCAGGAATTTAAGAAAGTTCAGAAGGTGATTGCTGATGAGGAACAGAAGGCTCTTCATCTAGTGGACATTCAGGAAGCCATGGCCACAGCTCATGTGACTGAGATTTTGGCAGACATCCAGTCCCACATGGATAGGTTGATGACTCAAATGGCCCAAGCTAAGGACCAACTTGATACCTCTAATGAATCAGCTGAGCCAAAGGCAGAGGTAATGGAGAATGCCCACAATTATTAGTAGATGAAGAAATTGGAAGAAATGACTGCTGATTGTTAGTTCTAGTAATGCTTCCTCGTGGTCCCTGAAAATGAATTGAAAGCTTCCATAGAGTTTGTGTGTTGACACTGGTATGTAAACCAGTACAGAAGTTTTGGCCTGCACCCAGTGACTGGGTCTGGCAAGGTAATTATCCACCATTATGTGAAGGACTATGGTCAGTGGGACAGATATTAGTCTCAGTTACAGAGGAAAGTCAGAAATTGCAGCCAGAGAAAAGGCAATTGACAGGTACAGGGGGCAGAAGAGTCTATAATAAAGTCATCATAGGACTAGGCTGAAGGAGGATAGATCAGGAAGTAGAGCATGAGGCTGACCAGAATGGAAGAAAAGGGAACATCAAGCTAGTTTTTATTTGGCACCAATGGCATAAATTGGGGGGCATAGCTTAGATGATGAGCCATGTAGGATAGGGCATTATGAAGATCGAAAAAAAAAAAAAAAAGGACAGTATGAACAAAGGACACAGGTAAATGTTGAGTCATTGTACATATGTTAGTCATTGTATTCATTATTAAGGAGCCTTGGTGGTACAGTGAGTTAAGTGTTGGATTGTGCAGAAAATGTGCACCACACCTTCCCTCCCAGGACACACTGTACTTCTCAATTGGGCTCACTAATCCCATGCAATGGCCACACCATACTCAGACACCATATTCCCAGTTATGGGGTTACAGTTCAGGGTCACAAATGCTCAGGACCCAGTTGTTCCAGTCAGCTTCTGATAAATGCCTACAGGACACACCACTCCACTATAAACCTCATCTGAAGGTACTCAGCTCTAGCTCCATGGGTCAGCAAATGTAGCTCTTCCACTTAAATGCCTGGTACCACTCCACTGTACAAGCAAACTTCCTGCCCAGAGTCACTCAGCTTTACTCACTGCATGGGCTGGCAAGTCCATTGCTCTATCTCATGCTCTGGCTCTTGGTTCTCTTCTGCTCCTCTGCCACTCCTCCAGTTGGGTCGAGGAGGTTCGCTGCTCAGGGATCTCAGGGTCCATAGGACGCATTCCCCTCCTGGCTGTTTGATAATCATGAGATTATACCCTCTCCTGCTTCTGAGATGACTCATTTTAAGCCCGTGCTAGAGTTCAAGTTTTTACATTACAGTGAACTCTGTTAACATCCACAGCTGAATCATGGCAGCCTATCAGTATCTTCTCCCATCTTCTCTTACCCAGACCCAGTAGACCAGAAATGTTTGGTGGCGGTTACAGACCACGGCTAGAAGAGACATTAGATAATTCACTACACCACAGGCTGCAAACTCCCCATCTGTTCCACAGGAAAATGATGAGGCAGTCTCTGAAATCCTATGGAGAAGTTCTCTGTCCTATAGAGTTTACTGAGTCAAAATTGACTTGATGTCAGTGCGTTCTGGGTAGTCATTATTACTTAATGACAGGAATAAAAACACCGCAGGCATTTTACCAAGCTGGTTCACTTGTAACTCAAGCATTTAGAACCTATTTCTAACAAATAGTTTAAGGCAGCCATTTAAAAATGATAGAAAACGAATACATATTTCAGCCACTTAGAAGATGTTCATCAGCATTATGTTGAAAATTCAGGTCAAAACTAAACTAGATAGATTTAGTTTAGACACTTCTATAAGAAACCCGAAGGCAGTCCTCTGTGGTTTCAGTTAGCTCAGCCTTACCTGCCAGTCTTGCTTTGGTCCAAGAGAGCCTGGCCAGAGAATAAACCAGCTAATTGAGTGTCCAGGTGTCATTCAGGAGGCAGGCATTGTCCAAGGTGCCCTGACAGGAAATGCAAGAGACCATTGGACAGTTACCTACTGCTCATCCAGTGTTCTAGATTACATTTCTCAGTGTGTGTGAAAGAATAGCTCTTGTTCTTTTCATACATCCTTCCCAGAATTCAGAATGTGTGCCTAGATAAGCTTCTAGGTAGGGATTAGAGTGGTTTATGTTTATCATTTCATTTAACCCCTACATCAGTTTTACATCAGGATCTCTGTGTCACAGATGGGGTAGTATCTCAATAGATGTTGATACACATCCCTGCTCTATCTGTGGGAAGTCTTAGGAGAATCAGTATTCTCAACTACTTTGCATTCGGAATACTTTTTGCATGTTGAGCAATCACTTCATGTTTATTTATGAATATGTGTGTGTGTGTGTGTGTGTGTGTGTATGGTGGTGGCGTGCTGTAGAGTTGGTTTCGACTCATAGTGACCCTGCCTAAGTTTTCCGAGGCTGTAAATCTTTACGGGAGCAGAAAGACTCAGCTCTCTCCCACGGAACAACTAGTAGTTTTGAACAGCTGACCTGGAGGTTAATGGCCCGACTCATAACCACTATGCTACCAGAGCTCCTTATATATGTATGTGTACATATCAATGGCATAACTGTAACCCCAGTTCTCCTCAGATTGGATCCCCATATTTAGTCTATAATTAGTTTCTTTTCAAAAATAAAAATATAACTAGAGCTATATTCCCTTCTCTCTTACTTTCATTTCAAATAATGTATCTAGTCCTTTCCTACCATTAACCATCCTGTAAGCACCTGAACTGCACAGTGCTTGTTAACTCTGATGGGATTACTCTTGGGGATGCAAGAACTGACAGGCCTAAGGACCAAGCCTGTGAACAAAATAAGCTATTTAAAGAAGAAGTAGCATTCAGCTGGCTAGAGCTCTTACAAAGAGCTGTTATCATCTTAATAGTCTCTTGTTCCAGCTAATCTGGTAACTTATTGGTCAAAGCAAATTTCTAGTACATCTCTTGCACTCAACAGAGGAATTCAGTAAAGATGGGAAATTTTATGGTCTTAATTCCATTCTAACAGAGCCTTTGTTTTTTCAGTCCTCTTTCCTCCTCTTTATATATTATGGAATTTTTTGTGTGTTTTAAAAATCATTTGCATTGTGAATTTGGTCAAAAGATCCTCTCCAATATTTTATTATGAAAAATTCTAAAACATAAGCAAAATTGAAAGTCTTTTACAGCTCTACCACTAACATTTTACTGTGGGTTTGGCACATTACACATCTAGCAGTCTTTCCAACCTTCCATTCATCAATCCATCTTTATCAATGCATTTAAAAGCAAATTGCGGAGCCCTGATGTCGCACTGTGGGCTAATGTGTCAGACTGCAAAGTCGTTTGAACTGTAAGGTCTGTGGTTCAAGCTCACCAGCTGCTCCTTGGAAACCCTATACAGGGTTGCCATGGGTCAGAATCAACTTGACAGCACTTAACAACAACAACAAAAGCAGATACATCTTGTGGTTCAGAACAAGATGAGCAAAAACATTCATTTTATTCCTCCTCCTAATTATAATACAAATCCCTGGACAAAATATATTAAGTCACTTACCAGAAGATTCTGAACAGATGGTCTACTAACTTGGACCTTGGGGTTTGAGAAACTTCATGGCACTGAGTTCACTGGGGTGTTCTCTTCCTATATGTTCTGGTTTGGATGATAGAGAAGCCTGCCAACCAGAAATAAAGGACCCAACTACAAAAATAAAGCCCCAAGAAAAGCCTGCTCTGTCTAGACAAAGGTCTGGGAAAAGGGCAGCCTGACAGGAGACAGACCTTTTGACCAAACCTGCCTTTTCTGGGGAAAAAAAATAAACAAGCAAAAACTGCTGGACTAAAAGAGCTACACCCCCTGTCTGCTTCAGTGGGCACTCCAGCAGTTGGAGGCAGACAGTGGAAACCTGTTTTTGCCTCCCCACCTGCAGTAACGAGGTGCACTTCATCTCCCACAGAACCTGCTTGTGAAAGTCTGACTTCTACCCCCTCCCGGCACCACTGCCATATGAGTCATGCCCCTCTCTGCTGGAGCCTGTGGCAGAACTCTGACCTCCACCCTTGCCCTGTAACAGTACCTCTTCTTCTGCCCTTTGGAGACTCTGGTTGGGACTATTTAATTTTTGGCCCCCAACCCTGTATTAAGGATCTCCGGTGGTTGAGTCAGTGGGTGGAGTCTTGTTTCTCCCCCTCCCCCCATCTCTGTAGTAATTAGTCTGTCCTCCCTCTCCTACCCAACCAACAGCACTGTGGAGACTGTGGGGCTGGGCTGAATTCTGTCATCTCACTAACAGACTGGGCAGACAAGACTAGCACTGCAGAGACTTTATAAACCACACTGACAATTGAACTGCAGCCTCCAAAAGTGAGTCAGGACTTGCATTCTGAACCTTCACAGGCTGTTGCTGTTGTTGAGAAGGGCCGTTGAATCAGTCCGATTCATAGTGATCCTGCATAGGGTTTCTGAGGAGTGGCTGACTCCTTGCTAAAATAGAAGGCTTAAGTAGAAACCAGAGTTTTATAACAGTATAAGGATGTCCAGGGTACAGTCCAAAATTCCTCTGCAATAACAAAGTGAATAAATAAAGCTTATTGCTTTCTTAATTATTGTGGAATGTTTCAAAAATATAGACACAGCTGAATGTAAAAAGAACACACACACACTAAATTGAAAGACACCCTTGTATATTTGTTTCATTTTTTTCTTCAGATCATATTTTAAATTTTCTTTGTATTAGTAGAAATTCTTCATAGGTATAATGCTGGAATCCTGAATCAAATATTCACATTTAACTTTTACCTCATTGTTATTTCCAAATTCTGTCATTTATAACACTGTAGTGAATCTTTCGTATATAGATTATTTTTGTGACTATTTTAGCCTCATGTCCTTGGGAATAATTAATAAGTTGCAGTATGGGTCTCTCTTGGACTCTTGTACATATTTGCCAACTATCCATAGAACTGTTCTATCAGTATACATTCCCCTCACCTATTTTGAAAATGCCTACTTCACTTTATTTTTGCTTGAATTGAAATATCTTACTGAAAAAATGTTTTGCCAAAGCTAAGTATTAAAAAATGACTTGTCTTTATTTTTATTTACGTGTCCTAAGCATTTCTATCTTTCCTCTATTTTGAGAGAAGAGTACTGAATTTCAGTGAGATAAAAAGTCAGCTGAAATGGGGAAATCATTAAGTATGGTATGTCTTTGTTGTTGTTAGTGTCGTCGAGTGTACTCAGACTCATAGCAACGCTGTATACGATTTCTGAGGAGTGGCTGGTTGGTTTGAACCACTGACCTTGAACCACTAAGCAGTCCAGTGCTTATCCTTCAGTTATTTTAACTCAAAATCTGTCAGTCTTTCCATTCAGAGTCAAGGTTTTCTCTTGGAGACTAAGAGTCCCATGCCATGTTTCTTCCAGATTGCACTGTTGATGGTGTTCAACTCCAGTTTCTTTAAAGAGGGGTGGGGGAATAGTTGAAGGAAACCGAACGCAGAATTCTAAATTCTTGAAATTATTTTAATATTTTGTACATGTCCTACCCCATATCAAAATTGACAGCAATTTTTAAGCAACCCATCTTTATTAAATGATTCCAAAGCGTCCAACTTTGTCTTCATAGAAGAAACTGTTTTCTCTCAGTCTCTTGCTGGTTCATGTGTAACTCATTTTTTGCTGTTTAATTACAACATGTCATTATAATTACAGGTTCAGCCGGCATAAGTAAACTTGAGAACAAATGTTATTTGATTCTTAGAGAACTTACTTTCTATGGGAGGATGTAGAACTGGGAGATTGTACTACAGTATACAGCCTGTCAGTTGAGAACATCCCAGGTTTGGTGAGCATTGTTGTTGTTGTTAAGTACCATCGAGTCGATTCCGACCCATAGAGACCCTGTACAGGGTTTCCAAGGAGCAGCTGGTGAGCTTGAACCACCAAACTTGCAGTTCAAATGACTTTGCAGTCTGACGCTTTAGCGCACAGCGCCACACCAGGACTCCTTGGTGAGCATTAGTCAGTATGTTTTACAGAGAGATTTGGGAGCATTGCTTAATCTAACAAGTCATTCAAATGGAAGTTGGCATTTAATAGACTTTCAGTTCTGATATTCCAATTGTCTGAGACCAAGAACTCACTCACAATGGAGCTAGAAATGAATCTTCATCAATCCTACTTCTGTCTTGCCCTCTCACTTTTCCTTTCTTGAATAATCATTTGTTGTGTCCCTTGTACTATGTTAGGTGCAGTGACTACCGAGATGAATAAAAGACAGTTATTTTGTGAAGGAGATGAAAACCAAAGAAGGAGACGCTATATGGGGCTGTCTTGTTGGTTCTCTATTTGTGGTATTAACCTGGAAGCACACCATACACATGTGGAGGATACAGGGAGATTACCCCATTCAAGCTGTCAGTAAGAATGTTGTTGTTGTTGTCAGGTGCCATCGAGTCGGAACCGACTCATAGCGACCCCATGCACAGCAGAACGAAACAATGCTCGATCCTGGGCCAAC
>NW_006408590.1:12485080-12499777 GCF_000296735.1 Chrysochloris asiatica
AAGTCCTCTTCACTTTCAGCGATCAAGGTTGTATCATCTGCATATCGCAGGTGTCAGTAAGAATAGTAGTTCCCAATTGAGGCTTCCACAAAAGAGTGGAGAGAAACTAGCCACTATTTCAGATTAGGGATATACATTTCAGGTAGTGGGAGTAGCATGCTTTTTTTTACCATCATAGTTTTTATAGCATAGTTTTTACCGTCAAGATTAGCAATTTTCTGAATGTCTGCTGATCTATTCTAAATGCCCTTGTAATTTGTGTATATTTTTTCTTTGGTTCATGTATTCATTCTTTCAGTAGTCAAACTCTCACCTGGTCCTCCCATCCCATACACTGTGATAGTGACTATAGTCTCTGAAAAGAACCCTGAATCTACAAGTAATAGAAATAGATGAACATAAAGCAAGACTTGTGCCCCATCTTTGTCCTTCTCCACTCTTCCCTAGAGATGTTTCTGGTAAACAATCCAGGTTAAGTAAGAGAATGGTCACCCTTTGGTGAATACCTATGATGCACTTGACATTTGGTCAATGTTTTTAATACACATTTTCTCATTTATATGGATCCTCATAGTGGCCCTGTGAGGTAAGAATTAGGATTTCCATTTGTGGATGAGAAAACAACCTCAGAAAAGTAAATTGTCAAAAAGCCTTGTAGTTGCAATTGATGGGCCAGAATTTGAAGCCATGCTTCTCTAACTAGAAAGTCCTTCTCTCAACCACAAGGGGACTTCAAAGAGTTCATGGGCAAATGGAATGAAAATATAATGGGATTTTTCCATAGAGTTTTTTGAAGTCGTCTCATATGTGATTGTGAGGACTTACTCTAATTCTTGGGAGAAATTTTGTATACTTTTTTCCGTAAGGTTCTAGACAATTATATTTCAACATCCAAAGATAATTGAAAAATTGTATTGAAGTTTAATTGTGTCATTGATAGTTATGTAACTCATATTAGATTTAAATTACATGACTGTTTTTGTTACATTCCAGTTCCCATGAGACATACTAGTCAATTAAAATATAAAGGAAGCTTCATCCATCCCTTTACTCCACCAGTCGCCCAGCTTCTCTCTTACCAGAGCACAGATGATTAGTCCTCACTCCACTGCTGCAAATCTCTGAACAGGCTGCTAAAAACGCCTTTAGTCAATCTCAGTGTGTAATCCAACTTCAGCCTCCTGTGAGCGCAGCTGTCCTCTACAGACGGTGTCATGTCAGTCTCTCTCCGTTCTTTCTCCCACCTTCTTCAGCCCCCACCCCCTGCCTGAACCATATACATGCAAAGCTGCTTTCTCTAGTTTCACAGAATTCAAAATTTCTCAAACAGTCTTTCTTTTTTTAAATTCTATGATTTAACATCAGGATTAAACATAGTTTTGTGTTTGGTACCCTTCCCCACTTATTCTGTTGTTGACCTGGAAAAATCATCTGTATATCTGAAGTGTCAAGTGAAATATCCCCTTCTGTGGGCAGACTCTCCCACTCTGTCAAGACATTGTTCATGCTTCCCTCTGCTTCAGAGCATTCTCTTAGCACATTGACTCATATTGCCCCTTCTATTGAGAGATCCTAGGAGCTTAAATTGTTATGGGCTATTGATTATTTTAAGGAGTTCTGGTAGCGTAGTGGTTATGAATCAGGCTACGAACCACAAGGTCAGCAGTTCGAAACTACCAGCTGTTCCGCAGGAGAAAGATGAGGATTTCTGCTCCCGTAAAGATTTATAGCCTCAGACACACCCTGTTCAGGGTCGCTGTAAGTCGGAACTGACTCCATGGCACATAACAACAACAAATTTATTATTTTATCCTCAGCCCCTACATAGAATAAATTCTCAATAAATCATCCACCACTTGTTTATCTGTTTGTTGTTATTGTGACAACTTGTATTTTTTTTAGTTTTTTTTTTTAAGGTTTTTATTGTGGATTGAGTGAAAGTTTACAGGGCAGATCATCAGTTTTACATTCAACAAATCATACACCTTGTTTCATTACAATGATTATAATCCCCTCCATGTACCATCAGTTAACAGTATTTCTCTCTATCCACTTTAACTTTTTATTTAAAAAAAAAAAGAAAAAAAAAGGCATATATAATCATTTACACCTCCAAAGGGCACATTCTGCAAGTCTGCCTCCTGGCCACCAGCTCTTAGTCCCTTCTCTTCTCATGAATCTAGAGTCGTCAGCCGCTCCCCCTGTCCATGCCCCCCATCTCTGCCTCCGTCTCTGGCATTGCTGCTTCTCTGCATAAGGTCCCCCATTCTGCTTGTCCTAGGGTCCTCTGTTTCTGGACTGTAAGATTAACCACTCCCCTGTTTTTGTTACAAAACTTCTACCTTTACAGTTGTGACAGTCTCAATGAGTCATAACAGTTTTTTGTTTTTTTTATGTTTTATTGTGAATTATGTGATAGTTTACATGGGAGAACATTAGTTTTACATTCATCCTATTGTATATCATTTCATTGCCATGGTTACAATCCCCTCCATGCATCATCAACCAACCAAAGGGTACAAGCCTGCCTCCCAGTCATTAGCACACAGCCCTTCTCCCTCTCTGTATCTAAAGTCCCCAGCTGCTCCATTTCTCCACGTCATCATCTCTGACTCCAGCACAGGCATCACTGCTTCTCTTGGTAGGGTCCCGCTCTCGGCTCTTGCATAACAATTATTGACTATTGAATCATAAGAATCTTATCCCCATCTCTTTTCACCAGACCCATCTAGACAAGATGAAAACTATTTAGTGGGGATTCTTTCTTTCCTCTCATACTCTTTAACTGAACTCCCTCTTGAAACCTTGTAAGCCAGTCACTTCATGCCTCTATCGCCCTCTCATTTTAGGTAGCCAATGTTTAAGTTGCCCGTCCCTATCTACCCTGTGTACAGAGGGGATAGCAACTGATACTTGATGTGAAGACTGCGTCCCTCTCTGTAGGTGTTTAGAGTTACTGCCTCCATGAGTATAGGTCAGGTTCATCAAATTGTAGCTAAAATTTACCCTTGTTTCCTTTATTTAAAAAAAAAAAAAAATCTTCCTCTAGTTGAGTTCTGATTATCAAGCTATCAAGACTAGGTCAAATGGGTACTGTCTGCAAGTTTGGGTGTTTTTGTACATCTCCCCTCACTTCATATCAGCTGGATACTTCACTCTCAGCTCTAGCCCTCTGTGGCTATGTCTTTGTCCATGGGCTCAAGTGTCCTCAGGTCTCACCGCACATTGGACCAACCAGCCCTTCCTCTTCTCTCTCTCATCTCCAGGTCAATGGTTGTATATTGTTTTGATACTAGAAACTGTGCCACTGGTATTTCTAATACCAGCTGGGTCATCCATGGTTAACAGGGTTCAGTGGAGCTCCAGACTAAGACAGACTATGACAAAAGGCCTGGTCATCAACTTAAAGAGATTAGCCAGTGGACCTCTTTTCACAACAGAGAATTGTCCAACTCACTTGCTCCAGACCTGTTATCAGGAGAGATCAGTTGCTGATGAGATAGCCTGTTTGGTGAAGTCAAGGGCCCATGAGGGTAAGGGAGACCAGAGGGAGAGGGACTGGTTCAGCAGCTGCAATGGTGGACTTGAACAGACAGCTGTGAGGATGACTCTGCCATGGCAGTGCTTCGTTCTGTTGTACACGGAGTTGAACAGACACAGCTATCACTACTGTGGAGATTATCGCTAATCTACAGAGAAGATTAGCATGGCCCTTGGCACGGATGACACTCAAATTTGTGAAGCACTCTAGATGTTTTTTGGAATCCTGGTGTGGCACTGTGGGTTAATGTGCTGGACTGCAAAGTCAGTTTAAACCCACAAGGTCAGCAGTTCAAACCCACCATCTGTTCCTCAGAAATCACATACAGAGTTGCTGTGGGTTGGAACCAACTCGACGGCACTTAATGACAACAAATTGCAGCTGATATTAATATATTACCTTTAGTAAGTACATCCTGGGTCTCACTGTGTTTGATATTTATACACGTTTTTTTTATTTATGCATAGTGGTTACGAGTCAGGCTACTAACCAACCTCAAGGTCAGCAGTTTGAAACTACCACCCATTCTGCAGGGGAAAGATGAGACTTTCTGCTCCTGTAATGATTTCCAGTCTCAGAATCCCTATGCAGGGTGACTGTGTGTTGGAACCGACTCCACAGCACACCATCACCAACACTGTGATGCAGGAATAATTCTCCCATATTACAAATGAGGAAATCAAGCTTATGAGACACAAAGTAACTTGGTCAGGGTAACACAACACACAAGTGATGCAGTCAAGATTTATACCCCGAGTGTCTGACCCCAGAGCTTATTTTCCTTTCTACCAGTTGAACCTAAAAATAAATTGATGAATTAATTATCTGAGGAGTTACCAATACCTAGGAAATATATTCTTTATTGAGACCAACCCTAAATGACAAAAGACTAAGATGAGAAAAAGATGAGTGAAGTCCCCTGGGAAAGATTTGAGAGTCAGTGATTAGAAAAATCTTCATTTAGTTATAGACAGGCTCAGAGGAATCTGGTGTGATCACGAACAGAGGCTGAGAGAATGCACTACCTCTGAAAATACCCTCACCCATAGTTTCCATAAAAAGTGAGTGAGGCAGAAGAGAAAAGCCATTGTTTGGCTGAAGAATGAGTAATGTGGATCATCAAATGCCAGAACTGCTCTTTTACAGAGAAGCTGGAGCAGAGTCCTGATTGATTGACTAATTAAACTGCCTGCCCAAGGGCAGATAGCTAATAAATAGCAGAACTTGGCCTAGAATTCCACTGTCCTGATTCCCAGTTCAGTGCCCTTTACACCATTGTTGTTAAGTGCTGTTGAGTTGGTTCTGACCCAGAAAGACCCTGTATAGGGTTTCCAAGGAGCGCCTGGTGAGCTTGAACCTGAAGCCTTGTGGTTCAAACCGACTTTGCAGTCCAGTGCGTTAGCCCACAGCATCACACCAGGACTCTTTACCACCACAGTGTGCTAGATATTGGAGTGTCTGTGTTCTTGTTTGGAGGAAAAATGCTAGACCAAAGCAGAAATGAGTCTTTGAAGGAAACAGCTTGATGCTTTGGGAGCTGGTCAGCTTTTGCCTAAAAAAATGCGGCTATTTTGAGCTCTCAGTTTGCTCAGAACTACATTCGGCCAGCCATACAAAAAAGGCAGAGCTATTATTTAGACCTCATAGGTCTGCGCCTGCATTTCTGTACTTGCAAGGGCAAATTATCCGTTCATCTCTGCTGAGCAGTGTGGACATAGGATTATACTAGCGCTTGTCTTAGTCATCTACTTAGGCATCCACTGGTTTGCCTCTGTTACAATACAATACATGCATAAGCCTAGCTTTCCTGTTGGGAAAGGAGGGGAAATAAATCTAAATTGGTCTCTACCTGCCTGACCTTGATTTTAATGGTGCTCCTTTCTGTTTGTCTTTCAGAGTGACGAGGAAGGACCCAGGTAAGATCACCTGATTGCTGCTTGTCTGTTCTCAGAATTGAGGTAGAACGACACTTGTGGCCCTTTAATGCCTCATGAAATATGGACAGCCAGGGAACAGCACAGAACAGGATCTCCTTCTTAAGCCAGGGCTTTGAAGATCTTTTTCTGTAAGACTTCCCATCTCCTTCCCCATGGAAGTCATTTCCTGCCTGTAGCCTTCAGATAAAGGTAGATTTTAAAGAATGTGATGACAGTAACTGCTTTCTTCTTTGGTACCTTGTTAGAAGAGCAGGCACTACATTTGAATGGTAATTAGGCCATCAGGTGGCCTGACTAGATAAAACGTTCGCTTTGTTCTTTCTGGATTGGAATTGGGTTGCCTTTTTTTAATGGGCTTCTGGATCTAGTATTTTTTATATCTGATCTGTAACATCTTTGTGTCTGACCCAAGGCACAAAGACAGACAGTGGATCCTAGATCATGGGTATATAAAACTTTGTTGTTGTTGATGCTGTTATGTGCCATTGAGTCGATTCTGACCCATAGCAACCCTGTATAGGGTTTCTGAGGAGCAGCCGGTGAGCTTGAACCACCCACCTTACAGTTCAAACGGCTTTGCAGTCTGGTGCATTAACCCCGAACACCACAACAGGACTCCTGGTGTAGGGGGTTTGGGGTGGGAAATACTCCTCTGAACTTCTGCGTCACCAGAGTTAAGATGAAATTTAAAAGTACATTTCATTATTGCCTAACCTCGCATCGTCCTCCACCTCAGTTCCTGTACCTTCCCTGTCTTTCTGCCAGGCGGTAAGAACTGGTTGTAGGCAATGATGCAGCCTCTGAGGGGCATTTGCACAAAGTCAAATGCAGTGTCCACACTTGTCCCATCTGTTACACGGGAGAAAGGACTGTTAATGCTGGGAGGTATCAGAGAGGTCATGCAGGCCATTGCATTGAGACTTATTTTTAGCAGGAGCACACTTCTTAAAAATGGACTAAGTAGTAACACTATTTTCCTCTAGTTCAAGTTAGGAGCCGCATTCACTCCTCAGTCTTCCTGCTTCCTATAATAGGCAGGCCCTGGGGAGGCCTCTGTAGAAACCTAGGGTTCCTTAGAACTCATTTTGAAAACGCATCTAATTCAGCCCTTTATTGGAAGAAGTTAAATGAGTTGGTCAAGGTCATCTTTCTGAAGCCAGGATTCACCCTTTTCTGGTTTTATTTGCAAAGTAACAAATACAATGCCATTTTTTTTCCTGCTCTCTCACCACATCCTGAACCCCATTTAGTGCCTTATGTCATCCCACACCTGCGTCTCCTGACACCCCTTTTAGGAACTGTGGTTGTCCAGTTCTACTCTAGAAGTGCAAGGAGGACCTACTCAGCTCCTTGTCTGCTGTGGCTAAAGTCACAGGCCCTTTGCTTTAAGCCTGTGGAGCCTTCAGACTTCCATCTCCCAGCCATACTCACAGTAGGCTCCTTCTGTGTGGTGGTTCATTTCCCTTTAAAAGACATTTGTTATAACCCTCCAGTGTGTCAGACAAAGGAGCTCTGGTAGTGAAGTAGTTATGAGTCGGGCTGCTAATCTCAATGTTAGTAGTTCGAAACTAACCAGTGGTTTTGCGGGAGAAAGATGAGGCTTTCTGCGCCCGTAAAAATGTACAGCCTCAGAAACCCTGCACAGGGATGCTATGAGTCAGAACCGACTCTACAGCACATCACTACCACCATGTTTCAGACAAGGAGCCCAGGTGGTGCATTGGTTTAAGTGTTGGGTTATTAACTGCAAGGTTGGTGGTTCAAACCCACCAGCCACTCCTAAGGAAAAAGATGAGGCTGTCTGCTCCCATAAAGACTAAGAAACCCTAAAGAGCAGTTCTACTGTGTCCTATAGGATAGCATTGCTTAGACTTGATTCAATGTCAGTGAGTTTGGTTTTTGGTTTATGTGTTAAGATGCTGTGCTCTATACTGTGTTTACATTGGTAACAAAGACAGACAGGATTCCTGCCCTTAAGGACCCTCAATCTAGTGAAAGGGATTCGTATGTAACGAGACACTCATACTGTGGGGACAGCGCTATGACCAGTGCTCTGATGAGGGGAGTTTATGCTGCATTGGGAAGGGCTTCTAAGTCAATCTTAAATAAGGCTCACCTAAAAAGATTGTATCTGAACAAAGGTCTGAAAGATAAGAAGGCAGACTAAGGAGAAAAGCGATAGGATTGTTCCAGGTAGAAGGAACGACCTGTTTAAAAGGCATTTGAAAGCTACCTGGCCAATTGATTGAAAGAGATTGATGTGCTTGTTACATAGAAAGATGACCCAGCAAAATGCGGAAATCATCGAACAATATCATTAATATTGCATGAAAGTAAAATTTTTCCGAAGATCACTGGAAAATGGTTGTAGCAGTAGATCGACAAAGTGCCAGTAATTCAAGCTGAATGCAGAAGAGGACATGGAACGAGGGATATGAATGTTGGTATTAGATAGGTCTTGGCTGGAAGCAGAGAATACCAGAAAGATGTTTAGTTGTGCTTTATTGATAGTGCAAAGGCATTTGACTGTGTGGATCATAACAGACTTTGATTAACATTGTGAAGAATGGGTATTCCAGACTCTTGCTTTTGCTCATGAGGAGCCTGTACATAGACCAAAGGCAGTCATTAGAATAGAACAAGGTAATACTGAATGGCTCAAATCAGGAAAGGTATGCAACAGGGGTGTATCCTTTTACCATACTTACTCAGTCTGAATGCTGAGCATATACTCCAAGAAACTTGATTATACGAAGAAGAACATGGTGCCAGGGTTGGAGGATGTGCAGGTGACACACCCTTGCTTGCTGGAAATGAAGAGGACTTGAAATACTGATGAAGAGCAAAGACTATAGCCTTCAGTATGGATTGCTCCTCAATGTTAAGAAAACAAAAATCCGCACCACTGAACCATAAATAACATCCATGTAAACAACATTCTTATCAACGGAGAAAAGATTGAAGTTGTCAAGGACTTCATTCGTCTTGGATCGTCTATCAACACTCATGGAACTGACTTGATGGCACCTAACAACAGGGAATAAAGAAAAGATTGAAGGTGTCAAAGATTTCATTTTGCTTGGATCTGTATCTACAATCCTGGAAGCAGTAGTCAAAATATCAAATAATGCATTGCTCTAGGCAAAGCTACACAAGACCACTTTAAAGTGTTTGAGAGCAAATGTCAGTTTGAGGACTAAGGTGCATCTGACCCAAGCCATAGCATTTTTAGTCACCTCATGTGTATGTGAAAGCTGAATAATGAATAAGAAAGACCATAGAAGAATCAGTGGATTTGAATTATGGTGTTGACAAAGAATATTGAAAGTACCCTGGACTGCCAGAAGAACAAACAAATCTGTGTTTGAAAAAGTACAGCCAGAATGCTCCTTAGAAGTGAGACTAGCGAGAATTCTTGTACTTGGGACATGTTGTTAGGAAGGACCAGTCCCTGGAGGACATCATGCTTGCTAAAATGGAGGGCCAGTGAAAAAGAGTAAACCCCTCCCCCCCAAAAGATGCATTGATGCAATGGACTCAAGCATATAAACAATTGTGAGGATGGCCCAGGACTGGGCAGTGTTTTGTTCCATTGTGCGTTGGGTCGCTACGAGTCAGAACTGATTCAGTGCAACAACAGGCCTCCTTAAGGAATGTATGTTCTGTACTGAAGCTAGTGGGAAGCTATTAGAAAATTTGTAAGCGGCTATCACCCTGAGCTAATTTACATTTGAGAACTCTCCTTTGCATGCAGAATGAAAAAACATGAATTGGCGGTGGGTTAGGACTAAAGCTTGGAAGAATAGTTAAAGTAGGCTACGCATGAAGGACTCAAAGTCAACAACTTTTCTGTTTTTTAACCAAGGACTCCATTTTGCCAGACCTTTGGTTATGACACTTTGAATTAGCGCCTTAGCATTTTACCTCTTCGACTCTACAGCCAAAACCAAACCCATTCCTGTCAAGTTAATTCCACCTCATAGGAACCCTTTAGAACAGAGTACATCTGCCCAGTAGGGTTTCCTAGACCCCCAGTGAGATGGATTGGCAAAGTGGTAGCATCTATGGGCTCAAGTGTGGCACCAATAGTGAGGTTGGCCCAGGATTGGTCAGTGTTTCGTTCTGCTGTGCATAAGGTCGCTCTGAGTCAGTACCAACTCCATGGTACCTAACAACAATAGTCTTTACAGAGCACATGGTCATATCTTTCTCCTGCTACCTCTTTTTCCCTGATGTGTGGGTTTGATGCTAATTTTTCAGTTAGTGGCTAAGTGCTTATCCCCTGCACTTTAAAATACTAGTTCTGGCTCTGGGCCTCCTCCTTTCCCGTGATATAAAGGGTGTACCTTCCTACATGTGATGGCATGAACATGCTCTATGACCACATGCTGCAGTCACTTTATTAGATGACTACAAGTACCTCAGAAAGAGATGAACTTTCACAGAGTCTGCAGTGTGAGATACTGGCTTCAGAGGTTCAGTGCCTATACCTCCATGTCATTTTGATAAGGCAGTGGTGAAGTACAGAGTTTCTTTACTTGCTACCAGGATGTCAGGCTGTCTCCCTTGAGCAAGACTGCCTGCCATGCATGTCAGCAGGGATTCTGTTGGACTGGGATGTGACAGACCTTTTTTTTATACAATGAGCACTTACTTGAAGAGCATGTTCCAATTTGGCAGAAAAAGGGAAGAGGAGTCTAGTTTTCATTCGACCTTTAAATTCGTGTTTGTTGGTTCCATTTGGTTTGTTTGTGTTGAACTACCATTTGGCGGAGTTTATTCTAATTAACACTTCAGGGCAGATTGCCTTTGATCTGCAATTTCTCTCACTTATGATATACACGTTACCATCTTAACAAGCCAAATCGAATGTTGTTCCAAAGGCTCTGTATTGCTGACAGCACTAAATGAGAGTGTGATGTGAAAGGGAGGAGGCAGGAAGTGTGGGTCTCCCTGCACAGAAGGTGGAAGAGAAATGGATCCGCAGAGTCGGAGTTCTAGTTCTGTTTGTGTGATGGTACCTGGGCCTCCTTTGCTAGCAGTCTGTCCACACCACCACTTCCCTCTTGTGTGCACAGCAGTCTGGGGAGAACTGGATCCCAGTCAGTCTCCACAGTGAGTGGCAGAAACAAAGGAAAATTCCTGCTTTACCTAAACGTGTTTGTCTGTATCTGTTTTATCACCTGCAGTCTCGCTGCCTTCTTCACTCACTCACTTTTAGCTGTTTGGCATGTTTTCCCTGGAGCCCTGGTGGCATAGTGAGTTACGTATTAAAAGGTCAGCAGTTTGAATCCACCAGTCCCACCTTGGGAGAAAGATGAGGCTTTCTGCTCCTGTAAAGATTTATAGTCTTGGAAACCCTATACAGGGTCACTATGAGTCAAAACCAACTCAATGGCACACAGCCACCACCACCATTCCTTGCCCCAAATATTATTGTGCAGTTGTGCTTCTAATTAGCAGTAATTAAAAAGCTATAATTTATTGAAAGTTTACAAAGTGCTTCGTATATAGTCTCATTGAATCCCCATGCAAACCTTAATGCCCTGAGAGATTAACTTGTCCTAAAGCACACAGCTTGAATCTAGTCAGGCTATAGGGCCCAAGCCCTCAGTTACCATTCGGCTCTCTCTGGGACCGCGTTTGAAAACCAAGAGGATTCGTGTTGTTCCTCTAACACGGGTATGCTTCCCTGCTTTGACACTGAAGCCCTGCAGCCTCTGTCATCTGCCAGCTGCTGCTTCTCCTTCACCTTTGTCCTGCATCCTCACACAATGTCCTCTGAGGGCCAGCAGCAGAAGACCTGCTTTAGACTCATTGAGAGGGAGTGGGGCAGCCAAGCAAGCCTTCCTTTGACCCACAGAATAGCTGCTTCTTGCCTCTCCACCTGACAGCGTACACCTCAAACCCATGATACACAGTCATATAGATAGCAGGGATTCTTGGAGGGCATGGAAGGAAACAGTCCTAATACATAGAACAAGGCTATTAACCACTGTGGAGTCATGTTTTAAGAGGATGTCTTTGAAGTCCAGAGTGCTGCTGCTTTTTTTTTTTTTCTCCTCTCCAAGCAAAAAAAAGCAATTTACACTTTTGGCAGCAATTTTCTGTCTTCTCTCTGCTATTATGGGAGATCTTGTGTTCACTCCATCACAGATTGGCTCCTTCGCAACTCCTTGCGGAGCCTGCTGAGAAGTAATATATATTCCAGGGGAGGGGTGGCAGTGGGATCTGCTTCCTTGACACTTACTTGGTGGTGGGAGGAAGCCAGAGAGGGAAAGACCCTTCAACTCTTGTGCTCAAAGGAGAAAGAGCTAGATCAATATTAAATTTTGATTTGCCATTAAGGTTTACTCTGATTTTTTTTTTTTTTAAAGTAAGGAAAATGGCTTTCCAATAGTAACAGCCAAACTTGGGACTTTTGTAGAATTTTTCATCTTCAAAGCTGGCTGTTATTCAAACAAGAAGCACCTGCTGAGATCTGTGTGAATCCAGTGATCACACAGGAAGCATGTTCTGATGGAGATAGAGCTGAAGAGAAGTCATCAGTCATAGTTTCTATGTTTTTGTTATGCCTGGACTGTGTGACCTTGGGAAAGTCACTTAACTGCTTTATAATTTTTTTTTTTTTACCCTCGTAAATCCTACCATTGCCCTTTCTCCCCACTACCCATCCCCACCACATACCAGGTATTGGGGGATATAATTTTAGGGAAGAATACAAGTTTTATATCAGATAGGGAGTGGGAAAAAAATCTGCCTCTAGATTCTGAAATCTGGTAGTTTTATTTATTTTTAATTTTTATTCTTTTAAAGTGATCTGTGTGCTAGGTAGTGTTTTTCCTCTTCTCAAATAATAACCATGTGTCCTTAGAGATGGCCTTTCTGTTTCTGACCACCTAGCTTGTAGAGATAAGAGAGGAGTAAGTGACAAACTTAGGTTTCTTTTGTCCTCTGATTGCAAATTCATGGTGTGGCTGTTGCATTAGTCTTCATTTTAGAAAACCTAGTTGAAAGGCTGGAGGCCTGGTGGCAGGACGATTAAGCGCTCAGCTGCTAACCAAAAGGTTCGTGGTTCAAACCTGTCAGCTGCTCTGCGGGATAACCATGAGGCAGGCAGTCTGCTTCCACAAAAAATTTCAGCCCTGGAACCCGATGGGGCAGTTGTTCCCTGCCCTATAGGGTCACTGGGAGGTGGAATCGGCTCTACTGCAGTAGGTTAGGTTGGTTTAGCTGGAAGCCAAAGCCAGTGGCTCTGATACTTGTGACCTGGCGTGGCACTGTCAGGGCTGCTTACTATGCTGAGCCAGATGTCAGCATCAAGTCCCTCTTGTGGAGCCCGAGTTGGACTTGGTTTTCCCATGCTGATGTGATTGTTTAGCCCCAACTTCCGACAGATGAAGGATGAAGCCAGGCTATGCATTGTGCTGCCTGCCTGTCTGTAACAAGAGCAAACCTCCTTGCTAAAGCAATTGATTTTCAGATATTTGCCTGTGAGAGTCACAACTTTTATTTTATTTTGTGCATGTTTGTGTATAACCAGAGAATCCATTCACAGCTGGGAGATTGAGCAGAGGTGCCTCTAGCTTATTGAATCTGCCTAACACTGGAAATGCTGGCTAGGAGCAGCCTACATTCGAATACACATCTGACTGCCTTTTCTTAATGCTAAGAAAAAAATCCCAGCAGGAAGACGGCTTGGATATCACTTTGCATGCTGTGATTCTCTCTTAGTCAGCTTACCTTTGCCATTCATTCCAACAACTATGCTGGACAGTCTAACCTGTTTATATCTTTGACTTTAGATATTATGAGGATAACATTTGCCACTAGGAGCTGATCTCTCAAGCAGGAAAGAATACAAAGAAATTATGCTATTATTTTGTTTAGCAGTTATTTTTATGGCTGCCTACTCTGTGCCCTGGTAGCTTAGTGGTTACAAAATGGGCTGCAACCGCAAGGTCAGCAGTTCGAAACTACCAGCTGTTCTGCAGGAGAAAGATGAGGCTTTCTGCTCCTATAAAGATTTACAGCCTCGGAAGCCCTGCACAAGGTTGCTATGAGTTGGAATCGACTCCATGGCACATAACAACAACAACAGCAACTCTGTGTTAGGGAGCCCTGATGTGACACTGTAGGGTAAGTACTGGACTGCTAGATCAGTTTAAATTATAAGTTGGCAGTTCAAATTCACCAGTCGCTTCTCAGAAGTCCTATACAGGGTTGCTCTGAGTTTGAACCAGCTCAATGGTACTTAACAACAACAAGAACTGTGTGCCAGGCACTATGTTAGGCCTCAGAAATAATAAGGTTATTAAGACTTTGTCTTTGCATTTGCAAATGTGGAAGTTTGGGTTAAAAAGGGAGCAAATTAGTCATTACAATTTCTTATTTAAGTATAATATCATCCTAAGTTTTTATAAACAAGCATTTATTGAGTGCCAACTGTGCTTGCATCCTCTATCAGCATGCATGGAAACAAAAGTCAGATCAAATGAACTATTGCACTAGGTAAACCTGCTGCATAAGAACTCTTTAAAAGTATTAAAGAGCAAAGATATATCAGTTTGAGGACTAAGGTGTGCCTGACCCATGTCACGGTATTTTCTGTTACTTCATATGTGTGTGTAAGTTGGACAACGAATAAGTATGATCATAGTAGAATTGATACATTTGAATTAAGATGTTAGACAACAATATTAAAAGTACCCATGAACTGCCAGAAGAGCAAATAAATCTATCTTGGAACGAGTGCAGTCAGATTGCTCCTTAGAAGCCACTGCTCTTATACAGTGGACATATTATCAGGATATTCAGTCGGAGGAGAAGAAAATCATGCTTGGTAAAGCAGAGGGTCAGCGAAAAAGAAGACCTCCAACGGGATGGATTGACCCAGTAACAGCTGCAGCAGTGGATTCAAGCATAGCGTTGAATGTGAGGTTGGCACAGGACCGGGCAGTGTTTTGTTCTGTTCTGCATAGCAGGTCTCCTTGAGTTGGCATCAGCTGGATGACACCTAACAAGAAGAAGTGTGTGCTGGAAAATCCCCCACACATTCACATGGACCATCATTGATTTCTTACAGCAGTCCTAATGCATGGTGAATTACATCGTCTTCACTTCTCATGTAAAATGGAATCAGAGAGTGATTGTGATTATACGAGGTCACACAACTAAGAAGTGGTAAAGCTGGCTTTCAGACTCAAGTTTGATTCCAGA
>NW_006408590.1:12503958-12525576 GCF_000296735.1 Chrysochloris asiatica
GTCATCATGGTCATCTTGGTCAACTCTACTTTGAGGAGGCATTTTTTCCCCAGTCGCATTCTGAGTGCCTTCCCACCTTCTGGTCCTGTATCTGACAGTGTTTCTCTGCTATTCATAGAGTTTTCAGTGACTAGCGATTCGGAATTAGTTTGTCACTCTTTCTTCCTAGTCTGTCTTTGTTTGGAAGCTCATCTGAATCCTGTCCACCATGGGTGACCCTGCTGGTTATTTAAAATACCGGTGGCATAGCCCTCAGAATCACAGCAATTCAAACTACCACTGCATGACGGACAGACGAGTGGCGGTTGCGTGGTTGATGTTAAATAGGAATCTTCTTGTGCTGGGGCCCTTAAGTCCGGCTCAAAGACGGGATTTCCATCCTCGGATGTCAATCAAGAGGCAGAAGCATAGCAGGGGCGACTGGGTTGTAGTGAGACGCTTTGGGCTTCGCTTGTGGGTCTCTAAGTTGGTTGACCCCACCTCAAAGCCAGGATCCAACAGTTAGGCTAGGAGGGAGCTCTCGTGTCCGTGTTAAGTAGGACAGCCTGGCCGGCCCCTGCAGTCTCTTCCCGCTAGGCAGCATCTCCCCATCCACCTGGTCTCCAGACACCTCTCACCCCGCTGCTCCGTGGTCTGGGTTTCATTTAACACCTCCACCAGGTCTGCGTAGTTCTCACACATCGTTTAGCCGCCACCCTCCATGAGTCGATAGAGAGCAGGATATAACTAACTGAAGGATGGGTAGAGGTAGACTGGGTCAAAGGCAACCCAAGCAAAGAGACCAGCATGTATAAAAGCTCAGAGGAGTACTTTGAGTGGGGAGTAACCACTTGAATGGGAAGTAATTGCATGGCTGGTCAGTGGCAGCTGATGAGAGGCTAAAAGTGTGTTGAGTTTGCAAAGGGTCTCACCACGTAAAGGAGCCAAAGGCTTGTATTGCCTCCTGTTTAACTTTACCACTTGACTGCATTGCCCCATCTTTATAAGAAACAGGCAGATTTCTAAGTTTTGTAGGTTTTCCTCTAGTCACATCCCAAAATTTGTTAATGCATAAAGTGCTTGCTTTTTTTTATGCCTTAGTTAACTCCCTGAAAATACCACATCTTACTACATTTAAAGGATAAATATGCCATGAAGCATTGAAAGTATTGTTTTTTAGATGGAAAAAATAAGCAACTGAAATAAAGTGATTGTAAAAGGAAATTACCCATTGATTTGTATCTTATATACCCCGATTTTGACAGTTATTACTTTCCTCTAACTTAGAAAAGCCTTCCAAATGAATAGAGAAAAGATATACAAAAACACTTACATTTTGCCCCACAGATGTAAGGCTATAGGTGATTGATTTAAAAGCTGGCCCAAGAATGAAAATGATGTGAAAGAATGTGTCACTGGTCCCTGCTCCTAAAGAGCCAGACAGGACCCTGTTTGCCATTTGGACTGGCGATCAGTAGATTTTAGAAAGTCTCAGAACTCGAGCCTCTAGCTTAAGCATCTGTAAATGTGCTGTCCTTGGTGCTGTCCCCTAACCTGTGGCCCAATGAGAGCAAAATTGTTAATGCCTCATTTTCATCATAGCAAGAAACTGCCCATCGCATGCATCTTCTCACTTTCTCCCAGTGAGAGGCAGGCAAGAAGTCCATAATTCCATTTGCCCAACAGCTTCCAAGGGGACCCACAGCAGGCATCTGTGACAGATGCTAGGACCACAGGCTGGTGGGGGTGGGGTGTGGTTTTTTTCTTTTTCAAGATGGTGTCAAGTTTAGGGTCAATGAGTGCACATTTCCTTACAATTAGAGGTGCAGTGAGGTGGCTGCAGAACTTTAAGGAAGGTAGCCAAAGGCTGAGGTAAAGCTGGGTGCCCTCAATGGTGAGGGCCTCGCCAAGTGCCAACATTCTTGTGCTGTTTGCACTGACCCGAATGGCTCCAGGTTCATAAGAGAAATGCTTCCTTCCCCACAACAAAACAAGCAAGGGTTTGGGGAAAGAAAGCAGTTTCAATACAAATGCCTCAAGCCCCCCACCCTTAGCACCACTCCAGATTGTTCCCTGGAGGTTGCAGGATGGTTGTACAATGGAGAAAACATTTTGTTTCCTGGGTGAGCCCATGTTGCCTTAGCATCTGGTTCCATCAGTTCTAGTTAGAGGAGAGGAGAGTGAGACTGAGCATGAGAAACGCAGCACAGAGCAGGGGAGCCGGGAGAGAAGCAGTTCTCAGCTGCTCCTGGCTGCTGCCCTTGGCCTGGAGGCTGGTGGGCACTGTGCCATTTCATCCCACCTGCACAGAGACTGTCTCTCAAATGAAACTCCCTGAGCTACCGACTTTGTCCTTCCTTTCAGGATGGATGGCATGCCTGCCTGACTTGAACATTATGTGTGAGCTAGCCCTACAGACATTAGGCCTTTCAAAGTTTAAAACAATTCGGTAAGCACCAGCTATTCAATTCCCTTTTTTTGCACATGAGAAAAAAATCCGGGGGATCGAAGAGTCCTGATGTGGCGCTGTGGCGTAAAGGTCAGGGTGAACCACAAGGTCAGCGGTTCATACTTACAAGCCGCCCCCTGGAAACCCATGAGTAGAAATGAACCCCACAACACTTAACAGCAACAACGAAGAGTTGAAATGACTTGGCCAGGCTTACAGAGTTGGAAAGTGGCTCAGCCATGGTTAGGATGCACACAAATCAGGCCTGAAAGTCTGCTACCTTTGTCAGGAGGTGGAAGATGTAGATGTTCCAGCATGTTCTGTGGGAATGAGGGAAGCTGATGGATGAAATTGTGACAAACCAACAGGGATTTGATATTTTTATCAGAAAAATACTTTCATTTTCTTTGTTGAATGCTAACAAGCAGTTTGAGAAGGGTATTGAGGTGGGGCTTGCCAGGAAAGTGCCTGAAGTGGAATGAACACAAGAACTTTTCTCCCCAGACAGGTAAACATTAGTTTACTTTCCCTGGCTTTTGTGGAGCTAGCAACTGCCATCGCCTCTTCTGAAAGAGCCACTGTTCACCCAGTGGCAGGTGCAGGCCAGTTGTTGTCATGGCAACGACAGGAGAGGCAAGCAGTTTAATTCCAGAACTGATAATTAACTAGGAGGGGAAGGGGGTGATGGAGATAGAAGATGGGGAGAGAAATGGGGGATAATTGTTACAGGAGGGAACACTTAGCAATTACCGGCACACTGCATAGATGAAGAGGCCAGGCACAGATGCTCCGGCCCAGCATGCCCCTAGCATTCAGTGCCCATCCCTTCTGCTTAGGAACTTTTGATAAACTAAAATGAAGGGTTGAGTCCCTAAGCCAACCACAGCACCACATGTGGAAGGAGGAATGGTGAAGAGGCTGTGAAAAGAAATACAGGGGACCAGATGAATGTTCCCTTTAACTGACATCACCCAGCTGGAAGTAATCCAGAAATACTGTCTAAACTCTGCAGGAAGAATCCAGACTTGAGGATAAAGCAGGACCCATACAAAACATACCTGTTATGGAGTACCTACTACTGTGGATGGAATGAGGAGAGTGTTATATCAGGAAGAAAATCAAAGGAGGACATTTAGAGGCGATAGACCCCTGGTGGTGCAGTGTTTAAGCACTCTGGCTGCTAAACAAAAGGTTCGGTTTGAAACCATTAGCTTCTCCTTGGGAGGAAGATGTGTCAGTCTGTTTCTGTAAAGATTACAGCCTTCAGAGCTCAACGGAGCTGTTCTATTCTGTCCTGCAGGGGCCCTGTGAGTTGGAATTGACTCAAAGATGATGAGTTTGTTTTATAGAGGTGATGAATATATTGTTTAAGTGTTTGAGCACCATGCCTATTCGACCAGCAACCCCTCAGAGATTGTAGTGATGAAAGTAATCGCACAAAGAGTTGAAGGCAACAGAGGCAAGTACTGTGGGATACACAATGCTGCAATAAAGCTGTTCTCTAAGTGAATGAATGCATGGATAGACACACAGCCTGAACAGGCGTGGGAGGGAGAGTGGGACTATACCTATATATATATTATATATATTATTAATATATATAATATATATAGGTTTGACAGGTTGTATTTGTATATGGGTAATTACAATTTTTTTTCTGCAAATATATTTAGGAATGTGGTAGAATATGCAAGGTGAAAAGTTATGAAAACTCACTAGATACAACCAACACTGTGAAGGAATAAGTCAGTGGTCCCATAATCTCAGGAAACACCAGGGTCACTTGGCATAACATAATCCACAAAGGTGCTGTTCTATATCCTATTTTGATGAGTAACAGTGAGGGGTCTTCAAAGCTCATGAGTATCCATCAAAGGTATGATTATTGGTCTCTCCCTGTTTGGAGAAAAGAAGAGTGAAGAAAATTGAAGATTCATGGAAACAATGATCTATGGAACATCAGTCTCCATGATCCTGAGACCAGAAGAACTAGATGGTGCTTGGCTATCACAACCAGCTGCTCTGAAAGGGATCACATTAGAGTGGGAGAAAAATGTGGAACAACTCAAAATCTTGTAAAAGACCAGGCTTACTGGTTGAACAGAGACTGGTGGAACCCTAGAGACTATGAACCTGAGTCATCCTTCAGGTCTGGAAATAAATTTGCCCCTGTGACTTCATTTTTAGACAAACAATAGGCAAGTCTCTAAGGGGAACAATAACACAGTGAGATACACACACATTAGATTAAGCAACCATTTGAGATAAAAAGGGTAACATTTACCTAAGGACAAAGTTCAGAAGGATTAGGAAAGAAGGAGGAATGGAAATACGAAGCAGAGAAGACTTCGCTTACTGATGCTACAATTGTGAGGATTTCAATCAATGGGATGAAATAAAATCGATATGAATTGTTGAATGGAAAACTGTTCTGCTCTGAAACCTTCACCCAACTCACAATAAAAAGTTAGAAAAGGAAAGAAAAGGTAGCTAAACACACACATGGACTATTTATCTAATGAATCCTCACAACATCCTGGTGGTTGTGGTTGTGTGTTGTCGAGTCAGTTCTGACTCAGAGTGAACCTGTGTAAAATTTTCAAGGCTATAATATTTATGGGATCAGAAAGCCAGATCTTCCTCCTTAAGAGGGTGACAACATTCTAGGGAGGTGATATTATTATCTGCATGTCAGATTCAGGGATGTTCAGCGCCTTGCCCAAGGTCACAAACATAATAAGTCAATGTATTGAATCCCATTATCCCACTGATTTACATTTATGAAATATAGCCTACTTTACTCAGTAGGGAAATCATGGTTTCAAACTGGAGCGAAATCAGACTGAAGTTGTTTGTTATAGTTTACAATAAAGATGAAAATAACTTTTTTTTTTTTTCTTCTGGCTAAATAAAGTAAGCTACAAAACAAAATACTAATGACCAGTATTAGAGACTGCCTTACTGTGCTTTTGAGGTCTTCCAGGCTCATAACTCAACGTGAACTTAGTACCTAGCTCCAGCCCTGATCAGATGGATAAGCCTGAATCACGGTTCATGCCTAACTTGTTCCTGATTTGTAGCTAGGGTGACTCAAGTCATGGGAGGGAAGCTGACTTGGTAACATTACACAATGCAAAGAGACTGCCCCTCCTCTTTCTGTTTTAAGCAAACTTTCATGAGATACTTTTTTTTCATGGGAAGAATATCATAGTGGATCTAGAAAGACTTTCTTGTGTGAGAGAGAGAGAGA
Organism: Chrysochloris asiatica; assembly: GCF_000296735.1. Taxonomy (NCBI): domain Eukaryota; kingdom Metazoa; phylum Chordata; class Mammalia; order Afrosoricida; family Chrysochloridae; genus Chrysochloris; species Chrysochloris asiatica. Next base: position 12,509,637 of record NW_006408590.1, read on the forward strand.
AAAATTGATTACTTTAGCCCTTTCATGACCCACTTGTTTTTTGCTTTGAATTATTTTGTTGATAAGCATGTGTTTTTACTAATGGAAGGCATACTGAATCAAGGAGCACTTGTAACATTTTGTTTTGAAATACAGATTTTTAAACATACTATGTGAAACACATGTTGCTTTGAACTCTGGGGGTAAGATTATCTGTGACACATAGGTCTCTTGACTCTGGGGTAGGATTATGTGGGCTATATTTATTACTCTGGAGAAAAATATCACATGGGACAAATATGTCCCTCTGAGTGTGAGGGAAGACTTAGGGAGCCACATAGATCCCTCTGGATTCTGTACCACCTATATGCTTTGACAGATGTGTACAATTTAGTACACCTGAAAATGTGGTATTCACATGAAACAGCATCATTGTAAGAAAAGCAACTTCCAAATGTACTTATAAAGCTTGTTGCTTTTGTTTTGGTAAGTGCCCTCTAGTGGGTTCAAACTCATAGTGACCTTATATGGGGTTTCTGAGGCTGTAAATCTCATAAGGCTTTTCTACCATTAAAAAAGCAAAAATAGACAAAAGTTTTGCAGAATCATCTCCAGGATGCATCATCTCAGACAACACTCTATAGAAACAGTGATTTGTGGCACGCCCATCTCTTCCATTTCAGGCACTTCCACCATGCCCCTCTTGACCTGCCTCTACATGTACTGTCAGTGGGAAATCAGCTTCCCAAAAAGCTCCAGAGGAGGAAAATGTAGGTGGCTTCTGTGCCTCTTATGGGTCCTGGAAGGGTTACAATCCCGAAGCTCAGTAGGAGGGGAAAGAAATTTCATTCTGCCGTGTTTACTTTGTTCTAAGTGTTGTCTTTGTTGTTGTAAAGTGTCATTGAATTAGTTCCAACCCATAGCAACCCAGTATAAGGTTTCCAAGAAGCAGCTGGTGGGCTTGAACTGGCAATCTTGTGGCTCAAACCAACTTTGTAGTCCAGTGCATTAGCCCACGGTGCCACACCAAGCGTCGACTTTAGTGCTAGGAATATACTTGTGAAAAAACGTTCCAGGGCCATGCCTTCAAAGAACTTGTCTTATAAAATTTCAAGAAGGGATTGAAATAATGTTGACGGTGTGTAATTTTAAAAACACATGTTAAGGAGACCCATTGGCCCATTTAATGTTAATTATAGAAAATAAAACTTCCCAGTCTTTTGGCTGCTAGGAAAATATGCAGTAGATATACTAAGAGTATGGTGTAGGTTGATAATCACTACTTAAAGCTATGAACTTCTCTTCAATTTTCCAGAGGCTTGGCAAACTAATAAGTTGATGTTACCTTTGTAAATGAAACAATTAATATCAAAATTTGGGAGCTCGACTGACACAATAATTATACTGGAAAATGTAATTTTGCCTGCATAATAGAGATGGATTATTTCAAGGGGATCTCATTAATGTGCTGTTCATCAACAAAGAGCAGTGCCACCTCTCTCTTATTAGATTAGTGCAGGGTCAGGATGCAAAAGGCTGTTGGAAGAATTCTCAGTCTTCTGTTCTAAGAAAATAAATTAAGCACTTTCTTAAAAGTCGAGATATGGAAATTGAAATAATTGGAGATAGAAAAGTGTGGCTACTCATTCTAAAATCTCTCTCCTGTCATTTCTGTAAGATTCTGTCCATCTATTTATTTAGAAAGTTCCATCAAGTGTCTACTATATGCCAGGCTGTGCTAGATGTTGGAACTACAACCGAAAGTCAAGCTAGATGCAGTCCAGGTTTTCATGGTGCTTCCCATAGAATGAATGGTTTCTTCTTCATATTTCAGGAGCATATGTCTGTTCTGTGCCTGTTAAAATCTTTGTAAACAGATGCATGTCATGTGTAGTGATAAATTGTTGTTGTTATTAAGTGCCCCCAAATCAGTTCTGACACTTAACAACTCTGTATAGGGTTCCCAAGGAGTTTGAACAGCCAGCCTTGTGGTTAGCAGTCCAGTGCTGCTCTTACAGTGCCACACCAGGACTCTAGTTATAAATGAGAATCCCCCAATGTAGAGTTTCCCAGGCATAGCAGGTCAAATGCTAGCGAGTTGAGTTGTTGAGTTGCTCTTCTAAACTAAGGTTCCATGGTCTAATAGGTTTGTAAAACGCTGCTAATGGTACCTGCCTCTTGGAGTTTCACAAGTACCATAGAATAATAAAGGTTTTCAGCAGCCCTGTGGTAATGAGACATGTTTTGTTTTGCTTAACCCAGCGTACCAAAACTTACTGACTCTTTTAACCCATGATACATACATAGCCATCTCAGAACCAGTGTTCTTCAAACCACACGGTGGGGATGCTGCATGTTGTCCACCAGATGTTCGGTCCTGGAATGGGAATGGGAATGTAAAACAGTATGGTATGAGTCCCTACTTCCTCAATGGGAAAGCTGCTTCTTACTGGGATTTGCTTAACGTAACTAAGACTACTGAACCATTTCTCTGCTACTGACATAATTGATTTCTGATGCAATTGGAAACATAGCTATCAGGAGTCTAGATAATGAAGCTCATGCATATTCCTGGGGGGCAGGGAAAGTCATAGAGAGGGCCACTGGGAAATTTTTAGAACTTGACTATATTCCACTGCATACAAGCACCCAGTGCATGGCTTAGCACTGAGTTGTTGGCTGATAAGTGCCCTCGAGTGAGTTCTGACTCATTGTGACCCTGTATAGGGTTTTCGAGGAGGGGCTGGTGGGTGTGAACTTCCGACCTTACAGTTAGTAGTCCAGTACTTATCCTATAGCACCAAACAGGGAATCAACCTGTCAATCAACGACAAGGCACATCACTAAATGTAATACGATGTAAAAGGCATTTTTCTAGCTTGAAGTCAATGTTATGTTGTTGTGTCCTGTTGAGTTGATTCCAACCATAACCCTGTATAGAGTGTCTGAGGCTGTAAATCTTTATGGTAGCAGAAAACCTTTGTCTTTCTCCTGAGGAGCAACTGGTAGATTCAAACTGCTAACCTTGCGATTAGTAGCCCAATATGTAGTCCATTATGCCAGCCTCCTTAGTTAATGCTGTGGTGGTAGTGAGGGTTGTGTGCCGTCGAGTCGGTGCCAACTAATGCCAACCTTGTGCAGGGTTTCTGAGGATGTAAATCTTTTCAGGAACAGAAAGCTTCATCTTTCTTCTGTGGAGCAGCTAGGAGATTTGAACTGCTGACCTTGCAGTTAGCAGTCCTGCTCGTAATCCACTATGCCTCAGGGCTCTTAGTCAATGCTATGTTGTTGTTAAGTGCTGCTGAGTTGGTTCCAACTCATAAAGATTTCCAAGGACCGTAGGGTTTCCAAGGAGCGGCTGGTAAGCTTGAACTGCCAACCTTTTTGTTCAAAACAACCTTGCAGCTCAATGTATTAACTTGCAGAGCCACACCAGGACTTCAGTCAATGCTATGTTTGGGTTAAGTTTTGATAGTTTCACATGTTGGGAGGAGTCAAGAAAATAATGTATATACAAGCATTTTGTAAATTGTTGACTAGTGCATCAAAGGACTAGTTATATTATCTGTTCAACAGTGATCATGGAAGTGCTCGGCATATATACTGATATGATCAGGCCGTATTGTCAAATGGAGAATACACCAGAACCACAGTATTCAGACTTGGGCCGAGAGAGGAGTGCAATAGTAATTGAATGTCAGACTTTCGAAAACTGTCCCTCAGTTTTCTCATCAGTACCTACCCTCTTCTGTATTAAGCATCAGGTGAGATAATATATGTGAATTGTTTTGTTGTTGTTACTGTTGTTAGGTGCCTTCAAGTCACAGGACTCCTAATGGTCCTGTGTACAATGGGAGTTGACACTGTCCAGTCCTGTGCCATTCTCACAGTTGTTCTGTGTATAAGTCCATTGGTGCAGCATTGTGTCAGTGTTTCTCTTTGCTGATCCTGTAATTTAGCATGCATGATGTTCTCCACAGACTAGATCCTCCGGATGACATGTCCAAGAAATATGAAATGAAGTCTTGGCATTCATGCTTCCAAGGAGCATTCTAGCTATACTTCTTCCAAGACAAGATTTGTTTGTTCTTCTGGCAGTCCATGGTAGACTTCATATTCTTTGGCAACCATCATTCAAAGACATCTATTTGATCCTCTTTATTCATTGTCCAGCTTTCACATGCATATGAGATGATATGTGAATGACAGTATGTAAGAATTATAAATGATGTGGGTCTGTAGGATAATGCACTGGAATGCAAGATCTGTTTGAACTGCAAGATCAGCGGTTCAAACTCACTCGCCTCTCCTTGGTAACCCTATACAGGGTCACTGTGAGTTGGAACCGACTCACTGGCACTTAACAACATATGGTGTATAGAGCACTAAACAAGTGAGATAGTATTGAGTTTTTATAATATTTGTTAAGACATAATTAACAAATATGAGTCATCATGTAAATATGAAGCATTTAGACAAACATTTACAAAAGGAAACAAAATTGGCTTGACCTAACACCTTTACAATATACAGTGTATACACAGACATTTCTCTATGCTAACAGCCCCGAGAGGTGGTATTGCTAATGTGGATGAGGAAACTGAATGAGACTAAGTGACTTGGTCAGGGTAGTTCAGCTGTAACTGTAAGAGTCAGGACTTGAAGTAAGGGCTTCTTGGTCTATATATCCCATGCCTCTGTTTTCGTTGCTACTTGTTTTGTTCAAAGTATAATTCGTGTTTTCTTTTTCTTTCCCAACATTCTGTCTCATCCTTCTCAGTAAGTGGCATCATATTGTCTGTCTCAAGCCAGTAAACTAAGAGCTGTGTCTAACATTTCTTTTTTTCACCTTCAGTGTCCAGTTCATCAACAGACCTCCTTGATTTATCATCAAGTATACATCAGAGTCCCAGTGTGACGCTGTACAATAAGCACTAGACTACAAGGTTGGCAGTTCAAACTCCTCAGTTGCTCCTCAGAAACCCTAAACAGGGTCACTGTGAGTCGGAATCAACTCGATGGCACTGAACAACAACACACATCAAATCCTAGTACTTTGTACCACCTCCACCCAGCGTCTTGGTCCAAGAATTCTCCTGCCCCCCTCCCATTCCCCGTGCCATTCTTACTCATCTTTCCACCCCCATTTCATTCTTGGAGTAGAAATCAAAGTAGCATTTAGGATGCTAAGAAGATTATGTAATGCTTCCATTCAAACACTCCAGTATGAATCATAGTATGTCTGGAATTTGCTTCAGAATCACCTGCTGGGAGGGAGTCTGTAAATCATATCAAGTGTGTCTCCCGCAGACCTTCCCATCCTCACCCGACTGCTGACTTCAGTCATACATGGAATTCAAACATACGTAGAATTCCTTCCTCCCTTCTCCCTGGAAAGCTTTCCCCAGATCTTTACATGGCTCACACACACTTTTTCCAGTCCTCTGTTGAAATTGTAACCTTAATTCCTTACCTGACTTTTTATCACTTCACTGTTTTCTTATTTTGTTACTTAAAAAAAAAACTGTCACCAGGGTAAAAAACTTGTCTTTTCACCACTGTCTTTTTGTTGCCTAGAATGTAACAGATACCCAGTTAATTCAAAACTCCATTTTCTAAGTTGTGGAGAGAGCCCTGGTGTAGACTAGGAAAACTCTATATTCACTGGATCGTGTTCTCAGTCTATCACTGTGTGAATTGTGGCAGTTGTCTGTGATTCTGCTGTTGTTGTCCACAAAAGTGGAGGTAAGATAGAATTTTAGGGGGATTAAGTGAGAAAGTGTATATGAGTCCTTTGAAAATAGACTCTGTTTCTCTCCACATGGAAGAGAAAACTGGTGTGACTTTCACAGTCTGCTTCTCCTCCAAGAACAATACCAGTCGGGAATGTGTACAAATTCTCATTTCTTCAGCGTGCCTCTGCTGCTCCGTTCCCTTACAACCTGCTAGAAACTCTATTCTGGCAATGTTAGAACCGTAAGTCATCCTCACACGCAGGCCATACAGCTCCCAAATGACTATGAAAAATCATGCTAATGTATCGTAAGTTTTTCTAAGAACTGTTGTTGTGAAGTGTTGTTGACTCTGTTCCAACTCACAGAGACCCTCTTTAGGGCTTGTGAGGCTGCAAATCATTGCAGAAGTAGAAAGCCTCATCTTTCTCCCAAGGAGTGACCTGTGATTCCCAGACCACTGTTTATCCTGCAGAGCCACCCCACTCCCCCCTAAGAACTAAGTAGTGTTAAAGTCGTTACTGTTAGGGGAAATTCACTTAGACAGAATTACCAGAATGAAACAAAAAAATTTCTCTTGATTATTCTCAGACAGTCTTGTTTTGTTTCTCAGAACATGCCAGATTGTGTTTAAGTAAAGAACATTGTTTGTCATTACTCAAACCAGATCTACTCTAATGCTATTTGAAATGAGAAAGCCTCTTCCCATTCAACTGCCAAATCGATTTAAAGGAACTGGCCGTTGAGCAGTTGTATACCCAGATGGACAGGATACGTTTCAGAGATTCATGTTGTTAGCTGATTGTAGTGGATTCTGACTCATGGAGACTGTGTGCAGAGATTCAAACTCCTTGGTAGCTTCTGCCCCGAGTTACTTAGCTATGTGATGATCTTAGTAGTCACGATTGCCTTCTTACCGTACTTCATCTGAGAAACTACCTTGCTTATCCACAGACCAGTGTAGTCACTTGTCCTAGAATAGATAATACAGTAGAAGTTCTCTCATTGTTCTAAGTTGTGTTGGTACTTGTAGCACAGAGCAATGATGCTCTTATTGAATAAGTAAAATCTAATAGCAAATGAGCTGTTATTTCATGGTACATGGTTTCTTCATGGGGCAAAAGGGCTAGACTGTTCACAGCCCCGAACCTGCTGCTGCCTCTATTCCAGGTGGAAGGGAGGGGATGAAGGAAAGGGACTGTTAACCTGATTCTGGAGATAACTTGATGGCAGAAACAAATTATCATAAAAGAAGTACTGAAAAGAGGCATTTCAGACACTGAAGCAGTGGCTCTAAAATGTGGGACTAGAAGAATTGTGCCTTTCCACCACCGTTCTGGTCCTTTCTAAAGTGACTTAGATTACAAATGTTGATTCCATACCCAAAGAATAAGTGACGTGGCGGTGAGGGGATAACTCATTCCTGAGGTAGTAAAAAAGGAGCCCTGGTGGCACTGTAAGAAATAAGCACTGGACAGCTAACCACAAGGTCAGCAGTTCAAACCCACCAGCAACTCCTCAGGAGAAAGAAAAGGCTTTCAGCTCCTGTAAAGATTTGCAGCCTTGGAAACCCTATAGAGGGTGATTATATGTCAGAATCAACTTGATGGCGGCAGATTGTTTTGTTGTTGTTGTTTCTGGTAGGTGATAGTAATAGTAAAATTACAGTACAGTCCACTTACTGAGCGCTTGTGCTAAGTGTTTAGTAAGTCCTAGTCACTTTACACCTGAATATTGGCCTGGAACTTTTTGTTGGTGGTAATCTTTCAGTTACGTAAAAGAGAGGCATGTTAATGTGATGGGACTTCAAAGCGTTCATTGAACAATGGAGTGAAAAGATAACGGAAGTTTTCCATGAATTTTTTGAAGCCCTCCTTCCCCCCATATTTCGGTAGTCATAGGAAGTCACTGAGAAAGGGAAGCAGCCTTAGCTTCCTTACAGGCCTCAGGGAAGCATGACCCAGGAGCCCAAGCAACACCGCCAGCTGGTGTCCATGCTCCGTTTTCAGCAGCAGCTGCTCCTGTTGCTGCCCACGCTGCTGCTCCTCTGCTGTGGATGCTCTGTCTCGGTCTGTCATTATTCTTGCAACTCCTACGTTCCCTTCAAAGCCTAACGGAATTGCCTCTTTTCCCATGAATCCCTCTGTGCTCTTCCAGTCTTTATACTGTCTTCTCTGTTTGGTAACTGTGTAGATGCCATATCACACCTGGTGTGGCACTGTAAGTGCCAACTTTCAAACCACAAGGTTGGCAATTCAAATCCACCAGCTACTTACTCCTTGGAAACACTGTTACAGGGTTGCTATTGAGTCAGAAGCGACTCAGCTGCACTTAACAATAGCAATATCACACCAATAATCCACGGCCTTCTGAAAGGCAGCCTCTGTGTTTCATTTGTCTCTGTCTCCGTAACCTGTAGTTGGTCTGTATTATTTGTGGATATATATATATATATATATATATATATATATATATACATGTACAATACTTTTCCACACTTGGAGAATGACTGATTAGAACCCCTGGCCATTCCTTAGATGATAACAATCTTAGCCAGAATTGTTGTTGTTAAATGCTGTTGGGTCATTTCCGACTCATAGCAACCCTGTATAGGTTTCCATGGAATACCTAGAGGGTTTGAACCATCAGCCTTGCAGTTAGCAACCCAGTGCTTATCCTACACTAATTGAGGGCTTATGATGTGCCAGGCACTGTTCTCAAAGTGTTACATGGCATTGTTCCATTTAATCCATATAATAACCTCATATGGATATCATCCCCATTCTCCAGATGAGAAAAATTGAACATAGAAAAACAAAATAATTTTCCCAAGGTTACACAGGGAGAAAATGATAGAGCTGGGTTTGAATCAAAGCTATCTGTCTGCAGCCTGTGTTCTTACCTACCTCTGTCTCTGCTGCCTTCTCAGTTCACCATTGTCGGCGTGCAGTGAAACAAATAAAAGTTCTCTCATGCATGTCTGCTCTAAAGATGAGCTTTAATCTAGTTGTTACAGCAGACTCCCTTGCCCTGCTGGGCTTGAACTGTCAGAGAAGGGAAGAGAGCTCAGGGAAAGTAAACTGTGCTCTTAGGCTGTGGCAGAAGAGCCCTGGAGAGAGGTGGGCAGTGCTCTTTTCCCTGGCCATGGTGAGTGGCAGCTTGCAGAGAGCTGCTTTCATGACTGGCTGCCCTCTCAGCTTCAGACTCGTGTGCCTTGGACATGATGAGGTTGGGTTACAGCTGCCTGTCTGAGCCAGGGCTAGTACAGGCTACTGTCTGGAAGAACAGGGTGTGAAATCAAAGATATTGTCCTGAGACATTTCCCAAAATAAACAGACTTTTTGTGCTGATGCCTGCTTTTCCTGAGGCCTGACTGTTTCCTCTTTCTTCTCCTAAAACAATCTTTCTACACATCTATTCACTTCCTCCCTGGAGCTGAGTGATAGGGCTGACATCTGGGAAGATGGAAGGTGATCCTTCTCCTCCTCTCTCATACCTAAATGTTGTTTCGAATTCAGTCACACTGCCTCTGGAGCTTTGAGTCAGGTAAGGAGTACGCAAGCCAGACGTTTGACTCCCTGGGGACTGGAAGGAAGAACTCTTGCCACAAGGGTGAGATTGGCCACAGTCAGTCCATGAAGGAGCTTTTGTGGAGTGTCTACCAGGAGTCTAATAGGACGGAACCTTTGCCCTCAAATTGCTTATGGTGGTGGTGGCAGTGTGCTGTGGAGTCGGTTCCGACTCACAGTGACCCTGTACAGTGTTTCCGAGGCTGTAAATCTTTACAGGAGCAGAATACCTCATCTTTCTCTTGCGGAATAGCTGGTAGTTTCAAACTGCTGACCTTGTGGTTCGCAGCCTGATTCGTAATAACCAAGGGCAAATGAAGGAAGAGTGTTACAGTTATTTTTGTTGTTAGGTGTCGTCGAGGTGACGCAGTCCTGCACCAACCTCACATTTGTGGCTACGGTTGAGTCCCTTGCTGCTTCCACTGTACCAATCCATCTCATGGGTCTTCCTCTTTTTTGCTGACCCTTCACTTTGCCAAGTGTGGTGTCCTTCTCCAGGGACTGGTTCCTCCTGATAATATGTCTGACGTATGAGAGATGAAGTCTGGCCATCCTGATTTCTAAGGAGCATTTCTAAGGCTATACTTCTTTCAGAATGATTTGTTTGTTCTTTTAGTGGTCCATGGTATTTTTAATATTCTTCTCCAACACCACAGCTCAAAGGCAATACTTCTTCCGTGATGTTCTTTATTCATTGTCTAATTTTAACATGCACATGAGGTTATTGAAAATACCAGGATTGGGTCAGGAGCACCTTAGTCCTCAAACTGACATCTTTGCTCTTGAGCACTTTGAAGAGGTCTGTGCAGCAGGTTATAATATACAAATAATCAGACAATAAGATAATAAGTAATTACCCCCCCCCTTTTTTTTTTTTTCAAACTTAAAAACTGTAGAAGTTCTCAGAATCAGTGAGTGTGTTGTTCCAGATAAAGAACATGACCTTCCTCTGAGATCAGAAACTCTGGATTGAAATTCCAGTTTTACCACCTACTAACTGTTTTTGCTAAGTGTCGTCAAGTTGGGTCTGACTCATAGTGATGCCGTATAGGGAATCTGAAGAGTGGCTTCTGGGTTTTGAACTGCTGGCCTTGTGGTTAGCAATCCAGTGCTTATCCTACAACACTACACCAGGACTGACGTACCACCTATTAATCTTAGGCTTACTGTTTAAACTCTCTAGACTTAAGTTTTTCATCTCTAAAATGGGGGTAATGACAGTGTCTAAAATAAGGATGACATGTGATGACTCGTTCAGTAAAAACATCTCTTGAGCGCTGTCTTCTTGAGAGACACTGTCATAGGGGCTTAGGGTATGCAGGTGCCCTGAAATCTCGGTGGCTTACAACACTAACTGTTGATTTCTCTCACATACTAACTGCTCTTTATGAACTGTCTTTGGCTCTGCTTCCGTCTTTAGTCTAGGATCAAGGTAAAGGATCAACTCCTGTGAGGGACATGTTACCAGAGGGTAAAGAAAACTGGTACCCCATACAGCCTGCTCCAGTAGAGCCAGGCATCACTGTCGGTGCAGAATGAGAAGTGATTTTAGGTAGGGAAATGAGGCCTGGATGTTCCCTAGATTAGAACACTAGTGCTGTGATTGAGAGGAAAGACTCAAGTTCTGAACTTGGATAAGAATGGTAGCAATGAGGGGAACTGGGAAAGTGGAGAGGTTTAGTGAATGCTCGATCTAACGAAGAAAGAGAATGGTAGAGTTAAGCTAAGACTGCCACTAGTCAGCTATGTAAACTCAGACAAGTCACTGAACATCTCTGGGCTTATGTTGGGACCTTGGTAAAATGAAAGGCCTGAATTTATGTTATGGTTCCTTCCAGCTCTTTGTCTTTATGGCTCTCAGACTCCAAGGTGTTTGAACTGGGAGAAAAGGTTACTTGATAGGAAAAATGTTATGGCAACTCCTGTTTTGCATTTATCTCAGCCCATTACATTATGTACCTTCAGCCTCTGCAGTTTTTTATACCCCTCACTTTCTCATTGTCTCTGTTGTGAGTGCAGAAAAAAGATGGAATTTATTCTTTACCTCCAAAGTGTCATCCTTGTGAACACACGGCCTCAAGGCCACAGGGCTAATGTAGCTCTGTGTGTAGTATTTTCCAGCATCTGTTGTTGTCCTGGCATCTTCGTATGCTTCTTTGCATATTCCACCTAATTATCATGTCTTCATGAATGCCTAGGAGTCTGCTTGGGGAGAAATCCTTATTTTCTCCTACCCCCACATTTCCACAGACTCAGGACCTTCTGTGAACTCTTCATTCTCTTCTACCTATCTTTCTACCCCTTACTTGCTCCTTCTGGTTAGGAGAGGAACCACTGTCTGACAAGTGCCTGGCAGTTGTTTGGCCTCTCTTCTCTGTTGTACTGGGTTAATGTGTTTACAGTCACAGCACTGAAAAGACACTATAGCTGTGTCTTTCTACTCTTTTGCTTTCTGAGGTCTCCTGACCTCAGGAAGGGTGAGCCTTCCTTGCTCTCCTGTTCTCCACTGCAGGAAGCAGACTGCAAAGGAATTGCGTCTGATGAGCCCAGGTAGGTGTTTGTTCCAATATTTTCAATCAGGCCACTCCTTGTCTAGGACTGACTTCACTTTCATTTAGTGGGGAGGTGACAGGAAGCACTTACTGTAGCCATCTTGGTCAGGACTGCATTTCTAGTTATTGTTGTTGTTAAGTACCATCAAGTTAGTTCCAACTCATAGCAACCCCGTGTTTGGTTTCCAAGGAGTGGCTGGTGGGTTTGAACCAAACTTGTGGTTATCCTGCAGCACCACAGCAGGACTCCACACTCAAGTAAATGTCCATTAACAGGAGGGCCTTGGTCACAGTTTAGCTCCATAAGTATCCATCTGCTCTCCCTCTTTAAAACTGACCTTCAGTATACTTTCAACATCACGTCACAGTTTTTAATGGTTCTCTCTCCCCCGTTCACATCTTTGCTAGTAGGAAAGTGTAATTATCACAGCGGAAACTATTATTTGCTATGCTGCATAGGATATAGTTTACAACGTTGAGTTGCCATCAGGCAGTGTCAGGCTTGACCCATAAACCATGTTTCCAGGAAACTCAGTGTAGCTCTAGATCTTGCCATTTTAGCAATTTTTGTTAAAATGCTGGGTTTGTAATAGGATCATATCATCTCCAAGTAGGGATAGTTTTACTTCTTCCTTCCCAGTTTGGGTGCCTGTTACTTTCCTTTCTGGCCTTATTCCATTACACTACTGAGTAATACAACTTCTATTACCATATTAGATAAGAGTGGTGATAGAGGTTGTCCCTATCTGGTCCCAGTTACTAGGGGAATGCTTTCAGTGTCTCTTCATTGATAACAATGTTGACTGTTAGTTTTGTGTATGTGCCTTTACTTATATTGAGGAATTCCCCTTCTATTTATTAGGAATGGGTATTGGATTTTTATCAAAAGCCTTTTCTGTATCAATTGATAGTGGTCCTCTGGTTCGTTTATTTTCTTTATGTAGAGGATTATGTTGGTTGTTTTCATCATAGTGAACACTCCTTACATGCCTGGCATGCTGTATTCTTTTGGTTGTGATGTACTTATTTTTTTGATATATAACATACTTTGGCTAGGATTTTCTTGAGAATTTCTGAGTGTCTTTGCCTGCCTTTGTTTGCTTAATAAAGTGAGTTTAAAAGTATCCCATCTCGTTTCTGGGTTCTGGAATAGTTTGAGTAGAATTGGTACAAAAATATGTGGCACCAGTCATCCCTCCCATAACCCTGTCTGTACAGCAGTGCTCAGTAATCCACTCAGTGTCCACACAGAACTCAGAGGCAGTATCCCAGTCAGGCGGCTTAGCAGGTTACAGTCCAGAGTCAGAAATGCTCAGGGCACAGATATTCCAGTCAGGACAGCTTCTCCTCAGCTGTGGCCTCAAGCAGGTCTCTCTCTGCCCTGCCAATGTTACAGAACTCTTTTAGGGCTGCTGATAAATGCCCACAGGACATACCAGTTCACCATAAGCCTCAGTCTGAAGGCACTCAGCTCTAGGCTCCATGGGTCAGTCAACCTAGCTCTCCCAGCAGTGTGCCTGGAAACGCTCCAGTCAACCTAGCTCTCCCAGCAGTGTGCCTGGAAACGCTCCACTCTGTAAGCAGAGCTCTGCCCAGAGGCACTCAGCTCCATGGGCTGGAAAGTCCACCACTCTGTCTGCTGCTCTGACTCTTGGTTCTGCTGCTGCTGCTTCTCTGCCGCTCCTCTGATGCCACAGCTCTCTGTCCCTGGGTGAGGAGGTTCAATGAACAGAGATCTCAGGGTCCAAAGGACATGCTCCACTCCTGGCTCATTGATGGTAGTGAGATCTCCCCTTCTGCTTCTACGATGGCTCATTTTAAATCCACGTAAGAGTTCTAAACTTTGACAAACACAGTTAGCCCTGTTAACAATCACACCTGAATCCTGTCATCCTATCAGCGTTTTCTTCCACCTTGTTTTACCCACACCCATCAGGAAAACATTTGGTGGGAGTTACACAGACTTAAGGGCAGAAGAGCCATATGAAGTAATTCACTGTGCTTCAGTTGGCGTCAGCTCTTCTCTGAGTGTCTGCTGGAGTTCTCCAGTGAAGTCATCTGGGCCGTAGTTTTTGTTGTTGTTGTTGTTGTTGGGGATTTTTTTAAATGACATGTTCAAATTCTTTTGTTATTGGTCTATTGATATGCCCTACCTCAGTCTGTGTTAGTTTAGGTAGATAGTGTGTTTCTAGAAATTCATCCATTTCCTAGGTTTCCAAGTTGTTAGAATATAGTTCTTCATAGTATTACTGTCCTTTTAATTTCAGTTGGTTCTGTTGTGACATTACCCATTTAATTTCCTATTTGTGTTACTTGCATTTTTTTTCTTCGCTTTCCTTTGTTAAATTTGCCAGTGGTTTGTCAGTTTTAGGAGCCCTGGTGGCCTTGTGGGTTAAGAGCTAGGCTGCTAACTGCAAGGTTAGTGGTTCAAGCCCACCAATGCTCCACTGGAGGAAGAGTTCCCACCTCAGAGACGCTACGGAGCAGTTCTAATCTGTCCTGTAGGGTCGCTGTGAGTTAGCACTGACTCCGTGGCAGTGGGTTTGGTTTGCTTGGTTTTGTCAATTTAAGTGATGTTTCTGGACCCAAATTCTAGTCTTGTTTAGTCTTTCTAAAGCTACAGGAAGGAAGTATTAGGATTTAGCAAAGTGATAGGCAGAAGATAAACATTAAAAAATCAGATCACACTACACCAACAAAGAGAACTCTGAAAAAGAACTCAGGAAAGCAATACCATTTACAGTAGCTACCAAAAAGATCAAATACTTAGGAATAAACCTAACCAGAGATACAAAGGAAACATCAAAACACTACTGCAAGAGACGATATTAGACCCACAAAAATGGCAGAACAATCCATGCTCATGATGAATAGGAAGAGTAAGCATTGTGAAATGTCAATACTACCAAAGTGAAAGGAACTCTGATAGCATTGTTGTTGTTGTTGTCAAGTGTCGTCAAGTCGGTCCCAACCCAGAGTGACCCTGTATAGGGTTTCCGAGGAGCAGGCGGTGAGCTTGAACCACCACCAATGCAGTTCAAATGGCTTTGCAGTCTGGCGCATTAACCCACAGCGCCACACCAGAACTCTCCTGGTAGCATTTGTTATTGTTAAGTGCCGTCGACTCGGTTCCAACCCATAGCTCCAACCCATAGCGACCCAATACAGGGTTTCCAAGGAGATGCTGGTGAGCCTTAACCGCCAACCTTGCGGCTCAGACTGCTTTGCAGTCTGGCGCATTAACCCACAGTGGCACACCAGGACTCCCTTGGTAGCATAGTGGGTTTCAAATTGAGCTGCTAACTGCAAGGTCAGCAGTTCAAATCTAGCAGCTGCTCCATAGGAGAAAGGTGAGGCTTTCTGCTCCCGTAAAGATTTACAGCCTTGGGAACCCTATACAGGGTTTCTATGAGTTGAAGCCAAACTCAGTGGCACACAACCACTGCCACCCAAAGCAATCTGTAGATATAAAAACAGCCCTAGTTCAATCCCACCACCATTTTTTAAAGAGATAGAAAAACTAATCACCAAGTTTATATGGACAGGAGAGCACTCTCAGGTAAGCAGAGTACTACTGAAGAATAACAAAAAAAGAGGTCTTTTACTTCCTGACCTCATAATCTACTATTCAGCCATAGTCAAAACAGAGAGACAAAGCACATAGACCAATGGAACAGGATCGAGAAGCCAGAACGAAAACCATCCATGTATATGCATGCAAATCCTGGTGTGGTGCTGTAGGATAATCACTGGACTGCTAACTACAAGGTCAGTGGTTCAAACCCACCAACATCTCTTTAGAAACCCTGTACAGGATCATTATGAGTCAAAACAGTCTCCACGGCACTTAACAGCAACAACATACGTTTGTGAAAGTTGAACAGTGAAAATACCATGGATTGCCAAAAGAACATAGAAATCTGTGATGGGAGACGTACAGCCAGAATGCTCTTTAGAGGCCAGGGTGACAGTATTTCACCAAAGAAGACATTCAGGAGGCCAACAAACCCATGAAGAAATGCTCGTGATCTTTAGCCATTTGTTGCTATCAAATGCTGTCGAGTCAGTTCCAACTCATAGTGGCCCTATACAGGGTTTCTGAGGAGCG
>NW_006408590.1:12525856-12553951 GCF_000296735.1 Chrysochloris asiatica
CAGAAACAAATGCTAATGTAGACCTTTCATATATGTTGGTGGGACTGTAAAATGGTCCAACTACAATGGGGGGGGGGAGGGTAGCATGATACTTCCTTAAAAAGTTAGAAATAGCAATACCACATTGCAAACAAATTTGACAACAAGCCATTCCTTTCACAGCCCTTTCTGCTTATGCTGGGCTCGATCATGTTTTGCAGAGGTCACAGAACTCAGACACCAGACTCATAGTTGTGGGGTTTATTAGGGAAGTTAACACGTTACAATTTGGGGTCAGAAATGCTCAGGGCACACTTGTGCAGTCAGCTGCTGATAAATGCCCATAGGACGCACCACTTCCCCATGAGTCTCAGCCTGAAGGCACTCAAGCTCTGTGGGACAGCAAACCAGGCTCCTCCACTTAAGTGCCTGGAGGCACCCCACTCTACAAGCAAGCTTCCTGCCCAAAGCCCATCTGAATTCCACTGCCCCATCCAGCGCTCCAGTTCTGCTGCCACTCCTCTGGTGTCACAGCTTTGTGTCCCTGGGTGAGGAGGTTTAGCATACAAGGATCTTAGGTCCAAAGGCCGTGCCCAAGTCCTGGCTCTTTCTTCTTGATGGCAGTGAGATCATCCTTCCTGAGTTTCAAGTTTTTACAATTACTATTAACTCTGTTAACATTAACACACAGCTGAGTTGTGTCAGCCTGTCCGTATCTTCTTTCACCTTCTCTTACCCAGACCCAGCTGGGCAGAAATGTTTGGTGGGAGTTCCAGGCTATGGCTTGAGGAGACATTATAGACAATTCACTGCACCACACATAAGATCCAGCAATCCTCCTACTAGGTATACATCCTAAACAGACAAGAGCCATGACTTTCAAGAGATGCAAACTCCTGTGTCTCGGAGCGCTATTCACAATAGCAAAAAGATGGAGACAAGCTAAATGCCCTTAGTGAATTCATGGATAAACAAACTGTGGTACATATACCCAGTGGAATGCTTTGCCACATCAAAGAATAATGCCAAATAGCAAAACACCTTATAACATGGATGAACCTGGAGGACAGTATGCTGAGTGAAAAAGTTAATCACAAAAGAATAAATATTGTATGAGACCACTATTATAAAAAGTCAAGAAAAAGTTTGCACAGAGAAAGAAACATTCTTTGCTCTTAGCAGGGATGGGGTGGGGGTTGGGGGAAATCACTAAGTAGAGATAGACATGTACTGGGTAAAGGAAAGGCAGGGTATAGTCAGAAATAGGCAAAACGAAGATGCTGAGAGGTGCAAAAGAGCTACAGACAATGACAGTTCCGTACAGAATCCTGCAATAACACTAGTAATAATAATAATCATTGCTGAGTGCATGTTTAGGCAGACTTACAAGCTGAACATGCCTGGGTAGGCAAATAGGACTGCACCCAGGAGCATACAAAGGAACTTCAATTTGTGGGACCATGAACTGTTTGAAGCCCTCTCATAAAGTTTTGTTGTCGTGGTTAAGTGTCATCGAGTCTATTCCAACTCATAGTGACCCTGTATAGTTGGAGGGTTTGATCTGCTGCCCTTGTGATTCACAGTTAGGTACTGATCCTACAGCACCACACAGGAGTCCTCATAAAGGTTTGGCAGAAACAGTTCTACATTTTGTATTTGTATGTGCTATAAAAATATCTGCATATATAGTAAGGCAAACAGGGCAGAGTTATAAAACTTCTTAGCTATAACCAAATACCTTGACGAAATAAATTACTGGACTGTTTTAGGATCACAGACTTGGGAACACCTAGGAGAAAAATGTAGAACAAAATTCAAAATCATAAAAACAGCTGGACTTACTGTCTGATAGAGATCTGGAACTCCCAACCAAGACCGAGGTCCTTAGGCACTGCACAAAATGGAACTGAACCAATTGTGGGGCTCACCTTTGAGCCATATAACAGACAGACCTAGGAAGTGAACATGAGGAATGTATTCCTCAGAACAGTTAACTAGTCCAGACCAAAACGGCAGCATTTGTCCCAAAACAAAGCTCTGAAGGCAGGCAAGAAGGACAAATGGATGTGGGGAACCCCCCAGGAGGAAGTTGAAAGAGTACCTTTACATTGACGATATTGCAACTACTGTTATGAAAAAATACTTGTGAATTGTTGAACAGAAACGAATTTACTCTGTAAACTTTCACCCAAACCACAATAAATTAAAAAACACAAAACAAAACTGGGTTTGGTACTTTTTCAGATGGTGTCCTGGTGTGGTGCTGTGGGTTAATGTGCCAGACTGCAAAGCCGTTCTAACTGCAAGGCCGGCAGTTCAAGCTCACCAGCTGCTCCTCAGAAACCCTATCTACAGGGTCGCTATGGGTCAGAGCCAACTTGATGGCACTTAAAAATAACAACAACATTTCAACTAAATGATTACTTTAACTTTTTAGTATAAACTTATGCAATATGGGCTCTCCAAAGATGAGAGAGAGTCCTACCTAATAGTATTTCTTATAACCTCCCCCTCCATCCCATATCACTATGTAGTGAATTGGACTACAACTTTCTTTTTTTTAATGTTTTATTGTGAATTATGTGATAGTTTGTGATAGTTTACATGGGAGAACATTAGCTTTCATCAACTAACCAAAGGGCATACCCTGCAAGCCTGCCCCCCTGTCATCAGCACACAGCCCCTCTCCCTCTCTGGTATAGAATCCCCAGCCACTCCATGCCTCCATGTCATTGTCTCTGCCTCCATCTTTGGAGTCACTGCTTCTCTGGGTAGGGTCCTGCACTCCACTTTTCTCCCTTGATGGTCCCAGGGGCCTCCGCTCTTAGACTGCAAAGTCAACCACTCCCCTCCTTTGCTACAAAACATCTACCTTTACATTTCCGACCCTCACAGTCAGTGGACTGCAACTTTTTAACTTGACTGGTCATTAATAAATTGTGAGATAGTATCAAGGGCTATTGGTACTTCTTTTGTTTTGTTTTTTAACTTGCATGACAAGTTAACCCAGTTGAAATGGTGAACCAGTCTGTAACGTTATTGCATCCTCAGTGGATTTGGTTCAGAAGAAATTTTTAATCTTAATTACTGTTTCCAGGATCTCTCCCTTGAGACAAACCTAATGAGCATTGATTAATTTCACAAGCGTGTGTGCCAGACACTGTGATGCACTACCGAGTGAAGAATTAGCCATGGGTCCTACTGTCAAGCACTCGTAGATCAATTGAGAAAGGAAACTCATGAGCAAGGAATTATAATATAGCAGGATGAGCACTCACGAAAGGAAATTTGAAAAGTGCTCCAGGAGGCAGAGTAATAAGTAGATCGCTCTTAGGGAAGCAGGGAAGGTTTCATAGAGGTTGACCCTTCAGACCAGTTGTCTGAACAGAGCAGGAGAATGGACAGAATATAAATTGAGTGTTGCAAGAGAATTGTGAACCATGGTTTACAAGGGGCAAAACATGTTCTCGATCACCTTTTGTCAGCAGTGTACTTGATTACAATAATACAAGAGCTTCTGCAACATTTCTCCTTTTGGATCATTTGTAATCTATGTGTCTTTTGAAGCAGCTGTAATTATGTGCTGTTACACTTTTGAAGTTATTCATTCATTCCTTTTCTTTCTGTGCAATCCGAAAGAGATTGTTGCCTTTTAACAATCTCCTCCCTTTTCTCCTGTTCTCTGTTCTGACTCCTGTTTTATTGTATTAGTTAAGAGACTGATTGCAAGGAAACAGAAAGCTGTCCAAACTAGGGCAGGTAACACAGAATAGAAGGGCTATGGAAAGAAGATAGAAGCTGTTCAAAGGAAGTATCCCTGTTGCTGATAGAGACAGGAGTGGGATTTGGTGTGGGCCAGGGATTGTGCTCTCTCACCTGTCTTTCTTCTCT
The DNA here is from genome assembly GCF_000296735.1 of Chrysochloris asiatica. Classification (NCBI taxonomy): domain Eukaryota; kingdom Metazoa; phylum Chordata; class Mammalia; order Afrosoricida; family Chrysochloridae; genus Chrysochloris; species Chrysochloris asiatica. The sequence goes on from NW_006408590.1 coordinate 12,529,727, forward strand.
GGGCCTCTTTCTTTCTCTTCCTTCAAAGCAGACTTCCCGGGTCATCATCTTTCCTCCTCATAACTTCAGCTTGTCCTGACACCAATTTAGACCGTCTACAGGTGTGTTCTCCTCCTCACTAATCTGAAGAGAAAAACCCTGCAAATCTGTCCCTTGATTAGCTGCCGTTGAGTTAGGTGGTCTAATCAGCTACAGTAAAAAAACAGGGAGAAGAGGACCTGTGGTTTGTAGGGCTTCCTCAAGGTAGAAGGAGGAGAAATGGGAAAAGACAGATAAAATGAATGAAATTCTGGTATGCTGCCCTTGAGGCAAATGAGTGGATCATCTAAGATGATCATTTTTTTTTTAAAACCTACCGTTTTTATAGTTAGACAATAGAGTGTCCTTAAGTGCCCACATCTAATGTTCACTCCAGAAAAAGTACTGTTCTTGCACACCTAGTATTGAACAGATAGCCAGAGTAGCAATGACTCAGCCGGCATATATGGCTCCTCATTTGCAGTCAGGTTATATGAGAAAAAAGCACATGAATTTGGTGACCATGAGCACGTTTTAACTCCGTAGAACCTCTGCGCCCTAATCCACAAAGTGGCGTTGACTTGTACCTCAACAGTCTCCCGGGTATTTGAGGTGCACAGGAGCACTGTGTGCTCTGGATTTGTGACTAGGAAAGCACTGTATAGAAGAGTACCGTCATTAGGAAATCATGTTAGAGTTCCGAGCACAGTCTGACACGTAGCTTAAGGGACTGAGGAATAGATCTGGAAGCTGCTTACATGAGTCTAAGCATGGCTTCAGGCAAAATGCAGAAATATTCCAAAGTGTCTGCTTGGTGTATTTTGGTCACCAAATGCTTGGAGTTTTTTGAGTGAAAGATGCCATGGAAGGTAATACTTGCACGCTCCCTCATCACTGTGCCTTCATTTGATTCTCTTTTGAGCTGGAGTTGTTATAATGGTGTTGAGTGTACTGTTGTCAGGGGTGTTGCTTTTAGTTAAATGGTGGTCATGAGAGAAAAACAAGTTTCACAAATGCAGTTTAACTGAGAACCATCTTTACTTAGATGTGGATAAGCACAAAGCAAAGATCAGACTGTTGGCATACAAGGTCACCTTGTCATCTCTGTCAGTCATAGGCTGGATGTGCTATAGATAGCCACAGTCTTGCTGCTCTACTCCAGGAGGGAGCCTTAAGGAGAGGAGGTAGCAGGTACTGCTTGCTCCTTTTCCCTCTCTTTGTTGTGGCTCTACTACATCTCTGTTTTGGTGGGAATAATGAGGAGACATTATTCTCCTAATGCTCTTACTCTGTGGGAAAGACGACCATCCATATATATATATATAATTTACTACCTCAGACATATTATTTGAAGAGAAGCAACTTGGTGTAGTAGAAAGACCACACGCTTTGAAGTTAGACAGATGTGGATTCAAAAATAAAATTGCTCATCAATTATTTTCTAATGGATGTGACCTTGGGAAATGATCTAACCGCTGTGAGTCTCAGATTCCCCATCTGTGTAATGCCAATAATAATGCAGATACATAATCTGCTAGGATGAGACTTGGCACATTGATGCTCAGTAAGTGGTAATGTTGTTATGGGTATACAGACTCCTGATGGTCTCTGGCCTGGGAGGTTGTTCGTCAGGTGAAGGCTGACCATCAAATAACAGTGCAGAAGGTAGGAGAGCTTCTCTAGAACCATAGCCAGTTCACAGACCAAGTCACAGCTCTCTGTGAGAGTGTTGTAGTCACTGATCCACAAGCTTTAGGGAGACAACATTGCCTAGATCTTATCAGAGGGAGAGGTAAGGATGAAATTTATATGGAGAATGGGGACTGAAAAACTGAAAGAAAACACAGTGATTTGGTTATAAGTGAACCAAGCAGTGTTTAACATGGATTCAGACTTGGAATTTACACTATCGAATAAAACCTGAAAGAGGGTCTTATTATTTAATGTAGCATGTGCCAGGAACCATGCTAGCTAGCTTGCTAATTTCATTGAACATTGCTTAATTTCATTGAACTTTCATGGCAGCCCTGAAAAAGGTATGTAGGATTATTCCCATTTTGCAAATGAATAAAAGAAACTAAATCATTTGGTTGATTATCACACAGCAGCTAAGTTAGAGAGCAAAGATTTACCCAGTTCTCTTTCAGACCAAATCTTACATACTTTCCATTCAGCAAACAGCCACCAGATCTCAGATCCACTTTGTTAATCTAGTGACTTGTTATTGGGGGCTTTGTATCCTAGGAGGATCCGTAAAAGTAGAAGCCTGTGTGCTCTTTTCAATATTTCAAAAACTGTAATGGAATAGACATGTATTAACTTGGGTAAAGAGAAAGGCAATATACAATAAGGGGAATGGTCAACACAACATGACCAAAGTAAAGGAAGACATTGGAAGGTACACAGATGAAAAGACAATAGTAAGTATTAGTACAGCCACAACCCCACAACTGTTGTTAAGTGCCGTCAAGTCAGTTCTGACATTCAATAGCAGAGCGTAACATTTAATAATTGCCTGATATACAGTGACTCTTATTAGTAGGGCTGGACTTACAGTTGGCATTCAATTCCTAATGAACAGTTGACTTGAAATAAACAAATGTATTGCTTCTGAGTTGACGCCGACTTATAGCGACCCCGATGGACAGGATAGAGCTGCCCATTGGTTTCTAAAACTGTCAGTCCTTACCAAAGCAGTCTGCCACATCTCTCTACTGTGGAGCTGCTGTGTGAGTTTGAACTGCCAACCTTTCATTGAACAGCGGCACGCTTAACCACTGTGCCACAAGGGATTGAATAATTGCATAGGTTAGAATGAATTGATTGTTAGGAATTAGATGTATCTGGAAGGACATATAGTTGTCCAGGATGATGTTGCCAAAAGTGTCTCTAGCAGGTCTGGGGACCCCATACTTCTAGTGGCTTTTATGACACAAGAGGAGGCAATATTGTGGCAGAATCAGCATCCAACATTCCTTAAAACAGATTTATCAGCTTGTCTCTGTGGGATCACAGCAGCCCCAGTTTAATATAAATTGATCTAAGGTTGAGAAGAGAGGAATAATCTCTAATCGCCCTGCAAGGTAGACACGGGCTCAGTGTTTGAGGATGCACTGAAGACTTCAGAATCTCCTGGTGCCGCAGGTTGAGATGATCTCCCTGGAGAATCAGGGTAGCTGCTGAGGTGACGGCGTTAGATCACTTTCTTTGGGCTCTGGACTGCTGTCTCATTTTACAGCCTTGAGGGACAGGCAGAAAGATCTAACTTACTTATGCCGTGCCCTTTCCACTACAATCTAATTATTACACTGATCCTATGGCACATTAGCTATGCAGGTGACAAAACTGAGGCTCAGAGATGAAGGGGCATATCATACTTCTTGTACATGTCGCAACAGCAGGGCAGGACTCTGGCTCTTTTCACAACTCCACATAGCCTCCCAATCCAACTTCACCTAAGTATACCTAGTGCCCATCAACCCCCTCCCTATTCCCATTCACAGAAGGAGACTCAAGTACAGGCTGGCACAGTGAACTCACTGAGTTCTCACAGAGGGAGGTAAGCCAGGAAATCTGTTTTAAGGAATTTTGGGGTATGATTTTGCCAAAACATTGCTTCCTCTTGTCTCATAAACACCAAGGCATTCAAAGCCACCAGAAATATTGGGTTCTCTGGCTGGAGATACTTGGTGGTAATGTCATCCTGCACAGCCATGGTCCTCTTTTTAAAATTAACTTTATTTATTGAGCACTTGAACTAACCAGAAACAAATCCTGGTGCTGAGGATACAGGGTGAACATAACCAATGAGATTCCTCCTTGAGTGGAACTGAATTCTAGTGACGGAGATAGATTGAAAAAGAAACTAAAACAAAACAATTTTGGATAGCAGGACTAGGAAGGAAATTAAACAGGCTGACTTGCTAGAGAGGGACAGGAAAAAAGTTACTGTAGATAAGATGTTCAAATAAGGGCTAAGGAGGTCACTTTTGAGTAGAAACCTGACTAAATAAAGGAGCCAGGCAAGCAAAATGGGCATAGGGAACACTTCAGATGAAGGCAGCAGAGCTCAGGCCTGAGTCTGGCACTGTCATAGTAAGACCACTTCACCTCTGAGAGCTGTTTTTCAAATACAATGTGTTGAAGAGTGGAGCGTGTTTCTGTGATAGATAATCTCACGAGGGTTAAATAATCTACTGCTAACCGATGGTTGGGGGCTTTACAGGATAAAGACCTGGTCGTGTGTTCTCATACAGATTACCATGTGGGGTGTTCTCTTCTGTCCATGTGGTCACTGTGTGTCAAAACCAACTTGACAGCACCTAACAACAACACCATAATCTGTTACATTATTGGGAGCTGTTTGGGTATCTTGGCAAGGGAGCAAGGAAATCTTATGTGATCTCTTAGGTGCCAAGCTGTTGACCACTCCCTGCGCTGAGGAAAGAAGAGTGTTGAAAATTGAAGACGCTGGGAACCAGTGGACCAAAGGAACATGTGAACATCAGTCTCCATGGACCCTGAGACATAAGAACTCAATGGTGCCCGGCTACCACTACCAAATGTCTTGATAGGACAGACTTTACCGAAGGACAGAATTCAAAAGGGCTGGGAAAGGAGGTGGAATGGAAACAGGAGCCATGAGGTGGTAGTGGATTACTGATGCTCCATGGAAGGGATTGCAGTCAGTGAAATGGAATGATGTGTATGTGATTTGCTGAGTGGAGAACTGATGATCTGCTCTACAAACCTTTATGCAATTCACTATAAAAATTTTTTTAAAGCTGTGACCTACACAAGTCACAGAACACCCGGGCTTTGTAGAAGAGAGCGCTGAGAACTGGCCTCTGCTTCCCCACAGAAAACCCTGTACCCCAGGCATCGCCTGAGTCTCTGCACACTAGACTCAAGGATGTAAGAACCCCAGTATGCCGGAGTCAGCAGGGTGACCAAAGCCTCAGACCCACAGACAGAGAGAAATCAGACACCTAGCAAGGGAAGCGTCTGGATGATGAGAACATTTGTTTTGGTGTCAAGTTGCATTATTCCTAGGATATCACTGGTATCACAAGGGTTAGATTCTAAACCAATGAAGGAGGAATAAAAGTTTTTTTTTTTGCATAGAGAAGGATAGATTAAATGTACGGCAAAAAATTATTTTGGGAGCTGTTGTTATTAAGTGCTGTCGTGTCGGTTCCAACTCATAGCAACCCTGTATAGGGTTTCCAAGGAGCAGCTAGTGAGTTTGAATGCCAACTTTGCGGTCCAGTGCTTATCCTACAGCACCACACCAGGACTTCTGATTTAAGTGGTAGGAATAGTGGAATATTATCAAGTGGAATCACTTTGAAAAGGATAAAAATCACTGTTTCAGCCTCTGCTTTCCCAGCCTAAAGCCCTGGAAGTAGTTAGCGGAATTAGAGAGCTACTTCCAGTGTTGCAAAAATACAAAGGACTAATAAGACTATCCAGGCTATCATTGAATTCATGCCCTTTCAGATCCTTCCTTCATTGGTTTATTCAACATTTCAAACAAATCTTTAATGAGTTAACGTCCATGCAACAAGTACTTAGCTAAGTGCTAGGAATTTTTTTTAAGGCTTAAAAAAACAAAGGGGGCCCCTTGCTGTTGAGACAGTTCAATCATCTAGTGGATCAGAGGTGATGCAGTGCTTAAGCATTCAGCTGCTAATCAAAAGGTTGGTGGTTGGAAGCCACTAGCCACTCTGCAGGAAAAAGATGTTTTGGTCAATAATCTGCCTCTTTAAAGATTTACAGCCCTGGAAACCCTGTGGGACATGGCAGTGGGTTTGGTTTTTTTATTTTAGTGGGGCAAGGAAACAAGTAAATGGATAATTACAAACCAATATAGGGTGTGCTGATAGAGGTGTTTATGGAGTGCTCTGAGAAGTCCAAGGAACCACAGGGAGACTAAACCAGCGGGGAGATTGGAGTCTTGGAATGTTTCCTAGAGGAGATTTTACTAAATTGAAGTCTTAAAGGATATATACGTACATATATATATAAATAAATGAACCAGATGGCAAAGACATTCTTGGCAGAGGCAAGATCATATACTTAGTATAGAGTTTTTATTCCCCAGTGCACTTAACGTAGTGTATCGGTTAGAATTGTGTTGAGCTGTGAGTCACAGGACAATCTGGTATCAATAGGTAATGCAAATAAAAGTTTATTTGTTTCATAGATGTAATGAATTCGGAGGGAGGTGACTGGTGAAGTCAGGACCACCGTGTGCGTGTCCTTCCTGGGGTTCCCTTCTTGCTCATCGCTGTACTACTGAAAAAAAGACCACAGCTTCAGATATCGTAACCATGTTCAAGCATGAGGAAAGGTCTCCAAAGAAGGACCATGTCTATTAATCTGGAAAGTAAACACTTTGCCAAGGAAACCAAAAGACATCTTCTCAAACCTGAAGACTTATTCTTCAGTGTCCTGGACCTGAGCTGGCCTACTCAGCCATCCCTATAGTACAAGCTGGGAACGAAAATATTTAAAACCTTCCACCTCCAAAGTAGAAAGTTGTCAGGAAGAATTGCTGGGAACAACTACGAAGTCAGCTGGTCAATTCTGAGGAATATATACATGTCAGTTGTTCTTCGTAATTGCTACCTCAGGAGGTAGCAAGAGTGGATGTTATGAGCTCCACTTTACAGAAGAGAAAATTGAGATTTAGAAAGCAAAGTGAGGCTTAAATTCACAGAACTGTACATTAATTTAGTGACAAAACAAAACATGTTGATTGTATGCTTATTCATAACAGACTCTGTGCTTTCTATATGCTCTCTCATTTCTTCCTCCTGCTATCTTGTGAGGAGGGCTCTTCTCCGTTGATATGGGAATAACCTGAGGTGTGAGGAGGCATTGAAACAGACGCCCGGGATCCCAAAGCTAGCAGGTAGCAGAGCGAGAATTCAAACCTCAGTTCTCCAGAATGTGAGCCTATTGCTCTTCTTACCTCTTGGACTGCTCAAGTATCAAAGCTTTCTCCCTGTGGTTCCAGCAAATGTGTCATCTCACTGACATTGCCCAGAGCCCTTGAAGCCGCCTCAGTCCTGTTACTCCTTTTAATTTACGTGACCTGCTCCTGTTTCTTCATTATTATTGCTTTATGGACACGGAATCCAGCAACACATTATTTCAAATGTCCTTCCATTATGAATGCATTTCCTCTCATTGTAATAGCACCGACCATAATGAATATATTTTGTATCTGTGCAGATGCCGCTGGTGTTTTCGATGCTCCATTCTAATTTATGTTGGAAAATGAGTACTTAGAGTATTGCCCAGGCTCCCATTACTCCAGAGGAAATGAGGGACGCCCTGTGTGTGTGCATATGTTTTTACATTCATGCAGCAGATAGAATATTTTGGTCAGAATGAGTTGTGTGCCTGAAATGGAGAGTCTGGCCTTTGCTAAAAGGACACATGGGAGGTATATTACTATGAGCCTCAGAAGCAGATTTCTTTGTGAATGGGTGTTTGGGCCTGCTTAATGAACACAAATTGTAGTCAAACTTCAGTCGGGACTAGGGGAAATCCTGCTGATTGAGGATTTCAGGTTCCAGGGCTTCCCAAGGTCTTCTTACCTTCGTGTGCACCCCCAGAAAAGTGCTGCACTTTGTTTATGTGCTGGTGCCAGCAAGCAGCCTGCCAGACCTCCACAAACTGACACTTCTTGACACTTTCTTGACGTTGAAGGTGTGAGTAGTGAGAAATCCACTGGGAAGTGGAAAATGATTGGCTTGGAATCAGTTATGTGAACTGATACTTAGGGTAAGAGTCTGTCCTTGGAATTGAGAGATGGCAATAACTAGGAGACTGAGACGCCATGTTGTGGTAGGGTTAGCGCTTTTCAAGAGAGAGGATGGGGTACTTGGCTCATGACTGAGAAATGCTCCCCTCCATGTTGGAACTGAAATGTGGGCCATATAATGCTATAGACATATAGTGTGTCTATTGGGGAGTTATTGGGTTGGTGTCTTTTTTAGATATGCCCATTCTAAGCATATCATTTCCAGGGCTTGGGATCTCAGCAGTTAAAAGATACAAATCCTCATTCACAAGTTCTGATAATTAAAAAGGGGAGCGATGGTTGACAGAAAAGTATCCCAAGTTCCATAAAATATTGCATTTTTATTCCACACCTGTTCCAGCTAAAGCTTTTGCATATGCAGGCATTGCCCCTTAATAAAATTTGGCTGCTCAGTTTAAGATTACTGACGCAGTAATCACATGCTAAAGTAAAGAGATAATAAAGATCCCACGCTGAACTTAGAATGGGTGTGTCTTCACACATACTTAGTAGGGTTCATGGAAATGTTTCTTTTACCATTAATAGCAACAACAAAAAGACTACATCTTTTCTAAAATTGGAGCATAAGCAAAACTTTTCTGTGTATATCTGAGAGATCTTAAGTCACACCAATTTTTGATTGCTGAAAATCTATCAAAAAATTAGGCTGTGGAATTTCAGTCTCTCTCCTCTTGTATTTCTTAGGGAGTGCTTTCCCTCTTTGAATCTCTTGAGCATGAATTTTTGCACACTGTATCACCTGACCTTATGTCAGTATCTGAAAGGCATGCTTGCGAGGACTAGTTTTCCTAACTCTGCCTAGAAATATAAGACATATAAAATACAAACCTACAGCATGAATAGACAGGACAGTACAATAATTTGAAAGAAGTTATTTTTCTTTGACACCTTTATGTCAAAAAGCCACAAACAAAATGGACAAAGGGCTTGAAGAGATACTTCACCAAAGAACACATTCAGATGGCCACCAAGCACATGAAGAGATGCTCAGTATCAATAGTCACCAGAGAGATGCAAATCTAAACCTATTACAATGAGGAACCACTCCATTCCACTAGGATGGCTAAGATTTAAAAAAAGCAGATAATAACAAATGTTGGTGATGATATGGAGAAATTGAAACCTTATCCAAGTCTGGTAGTAATGCAAAATGGCACCGCTCCTGTGGCAAACAGTGTGGTGATTCCTCAAAACAATCAAACTAGAACTACTATATGACCCAGCAATTCCACTTGATGTATCCACTCAAAAGGCTGGAAAGCAAAGTCTCAGAAAGACTTGTACATCAATGTACATTACAGCACTATTCACAGTAGCCGAAAAGGATAAATGACCTAAATGTCCATCAGTGGGTGGATAGATAAACATGCGAAACATACGTGTGGTGGAATACTACTCAGCCAGTTGGAGAAATAAAGTCTTTATACATGCTACAGCATGAATAGAGCTTGAAGATATGAAATCTTGATACATGCTACAGTATGAATAGAGCTTGAAGATATTTGCTGAGCAAAAAAGTTAATGACAAAAGGACAAATATTGTATGAACTCACTTATATAAAAAGATAAGAAAAGGCAAATGTTTACAGACCCAAGTTTATTAGTGGTTACAGTGGGAGGGGGAGAAAGGCATTAATGGTGACAGTATGATCCATTGATTAAGGGTAGGGATTGCACAAACAGTTATTGTAAATGCTGTCAGTAAGTTGGACAGCTATAAAAAGTTGAACTGGTAAAAGCTGTGTGAGAGATATGTTTAAAACAAAACAAAACAAAAAACAATGGCTGAAGCTGCTTATGTCTAAGCAAACCCTTCAAGGGAGTTGGTTCCCTGGCTTGGAGATACAGGGCCTGGTTTCATGGGACATCTCAGTTAATTCGCTTAAAAACATGCTAAGCGCTTCTGTTTTACTTCCTGGTTCATTGCCTAGTGCCTGAGGTTTTAAAACTTGCAAGTGGCCATCCAGGGCACAACAGTGGGTCTCTTCACCGGAAACAACAGTGGGAAAATGAGTCAGGAATAGGAGGATATGGAATGTGTGGCTAATTGCCTCCACAAGCAACTGCTTCCTTTTTCTTGAAATCGAAAGAACTGAATTGTGCCTGGCTTGTGGCACTGCTGGATCATACACTAGACTGTGCAAGGTTGGTTTGAACTGCAAGTTTGGCTGTTCAAACCCACCAGCCACTCCTCACAAACCCAGACAGAGTCGATACGAGTTGGAACCGAATTGACCCGAGCTCTGGTAGTGTAGTGGTTACAAATCGAGCTGCGAACCTTAAGGTCAGCGGTTCGAAACTACCAGCCGCTCCGCGGGACAAAGATGAGGCTTTCTACTCCCGTAAAGATTTACACCCTCGGAAACCCTGTACAGGGTCCCTATGAGTCAGAATCGACTTGACGGCACTTAACAACAACAACAACAACCAACAACAACAACCACAATACCGAACATTTTGATAAAATACTCCACAGAAGATTCCTGGTAAAAGGGGAGAAATGCAGAACAGACTTTCAAGCTTTCATGGACTCTAGACTTTATGGAGCCATGGAGGAGGGATGAACCCCTGAGATAATCTTTAAACCTTAAACTAAAAATAGCCCCTCAGGTCTTTTTTTTTTTTTTTGCAATTATGAAGTAGCCTCACAAAGTTCATGGAAAAGTTCCATTATCTTTTAATTCCTTTTTCCATGAACTTTTTTTTTTTTTAAGTTTTTGTGACTTGAGTGATAGTTTACATGAGAGAACATCCATTTTACTCTCATTATTTCATTGCATTGATTACAATCTTCTCCATTCATCTTCATTCAACAGTATTTGTTTCTATTCCCTCTGTGGGTTTTTTTTTGGGGGGTGGGGTGGGGTATACACGATTTTTTCTTTTTTTGAAAGTTACACTGAGTTTTTATTGAGAATTCTAAGTATGTTTATAACAAAGTTTGTGATATGTGAATTTAACATTAAAACTTTTATAGCATCTGTTCAGAAAAGATATACTTTACAAACTATTCAAGTCATACAAAACCATTTTTCAGTATCTTTTTCAATAGAGAAGCATCCTATTCAGCACGCTTCTCCTCCTCAGGTGGTTCATACTGAACAACCAAAGGGCACATTCTGCAAGCCTGCCTCCTAGCCACCAGCTCTCAGTCCCTCTCTTTCATGAGTCCGGAGTCCTCAGCTGCTCTCTCTCTCCATATCCTCATCTCTTCCTCCATCCCTGGTGTCACTGCTTCTCTGGATAGCGTCCCACATTCTGCTGGTGCTCTTCTCCCCTTGAGATCATCTTAAAGCTGAACAATAGTATGGCATGACTGGTGATAAAGGTCTGCCTGGTGAGGATTATGCTCTTTTAAGAACTACATGGAATCAAATTGACAACAGCAACTCAGAAGTTCTCCAAAACTCATATCTGTTTGATGTCGATTCACGAAAACCCCACGTGTTACATAGAACAGCTCCATAGGGTTTCTTGGTTGTTATCTTTATGGAAGTGTATTGGCAGGTCTTTCTTGTGATGTTAGGTGGGGTGGGTTCTAACCACCAACCTTTAGATTAGTAGTCAAACACAAACTACACTGTCTAAGAACCTATCTTGTCAGTTCCCTGGCCCTCCCTTTTAGATGATTATCGATCACCAGAAGGTCCAAGAAAGATGTACACTACGTAGGCTGACTCTTTAATTGGGGTGGACAGAAAAGGCCACCATGCTTGGCAGACCGGCCATGCCAGGACCTCATTAGTCCAAGAGCACCAGCAGACGTGTAGGGTTCATAGCCCAGCGCTGTTTTTGGTGGAAAGAACACAAGCTTTGTAATTAGACAAATCTGGGGTCCAGATGTGGTCAGGTCACTGACCCCTCACTGTCCACATCTGTGAAACAGGAAATCATAATGCCTCCTTCACAGAGATATGGTCTAAATGCAGTGAGATAGTGTCTGTAAGTAGCTGTTGTAATGTTGCTGAACAGCTGTTTGTGAAATAAACGTGTAAAAATACGTAGTTCCTTATGTCATTTTACTTTGTGTTAGCAACAGGGCTTAGAACTGGTTCATTCTGGTCCAACCCCCTGCTGAGGGAGGATTTGTCTTTGTGCCCCAGATACACTGATTCAGTGTCTACATTTTAACAGTCTCTCTAAGAATCACTTGGGAATCTGGTTAAAATGTAGATTCAGATTCAGTATATCTGGAGTAGTTGTTGTTAAGTGCTGTCGAATCAGTTGCAACTCATAGCAGCCCTGTACAGGGTTTTCCAAGGAGCATTTGGTGAGTGAGTTCGAACCACCAAACTTGTAGTTCAAAACAACCTTGATGTCTAGTGCTTTATCCCACCACACCACACCAGAACTCCTTATCTGGAATTGTTGTGAAGTCCTGTCGAGTCGGTTCCGACCCATAGTGACCCTGTATAAGGATTCCAAGGAGCAGCTGGTGAGCTTGAACTGCGGACCAGACCTAGCAGTTAGAACAGCTTTGCAGTCTGGTGCATTAACCCACATCAGGACTCCTTATTTGGGATAGAAAGGTAAATTCTCAGCAAGGAGTCAAACCAGAATGAACTGGTTCTAAGTCCTGGTTAGCAGGAGGTTTCCCAGACATCTTGAAGTGTTTTGGTCCCAGCAGGAAAGTGTTTGGAACAGATCATGTTCCCAGACTCCCCATTTCTTTAGCACCAACTTTGCATTTTGTCCTGTGTTTCCTCCAAGTAGGAAGTGGGTTGCTGCTTTCCCTGCCCTCCCATTCTGGTGTCCTCCTCAAAAGTATTCTCTCTCGACTTTGTGATTTCCTTCAGAGCTTTTCATGGCTGCTTGAAACTAGGAAGATAACCCCAGCAGGCACTCAATTTGTAATCGCTGCTGGTTGCTTGATTAGAACTTGCCAGTGACCTCTGGGAAAGCAGTGGAGGCTGTGTGGGAGGGGAGGGAGATTGGAGGAGGGAACAAGGCTCTGCTCCAGCAAACGTGTGTCCCTGACTAGCTGGCAGGCAGCTGAAGGAGGAGCCTTCTCATGCCTTCTGCCACCTCTGTCTACATGCTTCAACACCACCAACCAAAAACAAACCTCAAACCTACAGAGAAGCTGGACCTATATTTTGACAGTTTCTCTGTATTAACATAGCAGGGAGGGATGAAATACTCTTAGGTGGTGGTTGTTGTTAAGTGCTATTGAGCTGGTTCTGACTCACAGCAACACCGTATAGGCTTTCCAAGGAGCAGCTGGTGAATTTGAACCATTGACCTTAAGGCTCAAACCGACCTTGTAATCTTAGTGCTTATCCCACAATACCACACCAGGACTCCTTGTTGTTGTTGTTAAGTGCCTTCGAGTAAGTTCCAACTCATAGCTCCTGTATAGGGTATCTGAAAAGCAGTTGGTGAATTTGAACCACCAACCTTGTTGTACAAACTGATCCCGTGGTCTAGTGCTTATCCTGCAGCACCACACCAGGACTCCTTGTTGTTGTGGTTAGGTGCCATTGTGTCAGTACAGACCCATAGCCACCCTTTGCACAGCAGAACGAAACACTGCCGGATCCTGGGCCAACCTCACTACTGTTGCCATACATACTTGAGCCCATTGATGCTGCCACTTGGCCAATCCATCTTATTGAGGGTCTTCCTCTTTTTCTCTGACCCTCTACCTTACCAAACATGATGTCCTTCTCCAGCGACTGGTCCTCCTGACAATATGTCTGAAGTATGAGAGACGAAGTTTGGCCATCCTGGCCTCCAAGGAGCACTCTGGCTACCCTTCTTCCAACACAGATCTGTTGGTTCTTTTGGCAGTCTATGGCACTTTCAATATTCTCCTCCATCACCATAACTCAAAAGCATCAATTCTTCTGTGGTCTTCCTTATTCACTGTCCAGCTTTCGCATGCATATGAGGTTATTGAAATTACCATGGCTCATTTCACGTCCTCCTCTGAATCTGGCTTGAACCTCTGGAAGTTCTCTGTCAATGTATGCTTGTAGCTGTTTCTGTATTACCTTTAGTAAAACTTTACTCACATTGGATATCAAAGATTGTCCGATGATTTCCGCATTCCGTTGGGTCACCTCTCTTTGGAATGGGCACAAATACGGATCTCTTCCAATCAGTCAGCCAGATAGTTGTCTTCCAATTTTCTTGGGAGATGAGTGCCTCCTGTGCTGCCTCACTTTCTTGAAATATTTCAAATTTTTTATTCCATAATTCCTGGTGCCTTGTTCTTTGCCAGTTCCTTCAGTGTACCTTGGACTTTCTCCTTCATTATCATTGGCTCTTGATCATATGCTACCTCTTGAAATGGTTGAACATTAACCATTTCCTTTTGGTACAGTGGGCTCCTTAGTACCCTGCATATGACTAGAGCTGTTACCTGGGGGCCAAGATTACCATACTTATTTCTTGAACCTTGGAGTCCTGGTGTGGTGCTATAGGATAAGCACTGGACTGCAAGGTCAGTTTGAGCCTCAAGGTGATGGTTCAAACCCCCAAGCCACCCCTCAGGAAGCCTATGCAGGGTCACTGTGAGTCAAAACAGACTGGGGGACACTGAACACCTACAACTATAGGATAAGCACTGGACTGCTAACCGCAAGGTTGGTGGTTCAACCCTTCCATTTGCGCCTTGGAGACCTTATACAGGGTCACTATGAGTCAGAATTCAGTTTGTGTTCCATCTATTTCCAGTGTCTTGTTCTTCTTTGCCAATGACTTAGATCCACCTTGTACTTTTTACTTCAGCATCATTGGCTCTTGATCATATCATCAGACAATATCACTGATATCCCATGAGAGTAAAGTTTTACTAAAGGTAATACAGAAATGGCTGCAACCAGACATTGACAGAGAACTTCCAGAGGTTCATGCCGGATTCATGAGAGGACGTGGAATGAGAGATATCATTGTGATGTCACATGGATCTTGGCTGAAAGCAGAGAATGCACAAAGATGTTTACCTGGGCTTTATTGACTACACAAAGGCTTCCAATTGTGTGGATCATGACAAATTATGGACAACATTACAAAGTATGAATATTCCTGAACACTTCATTGTGCTCGTGAGGAATCTGTACATGGACCAAAAGGCAGTTGTTCGAAGAGAACAAGGGAACACCAAATGGTTTAAAATTAAGAAAGGTGTGTGCCAGGGTTGTATTCTTTCACCATACTTATTCAATCTGTATGTTGACCAAATAATCTGAGAAGCTGGATTATCTGAAGAAAAACATGGCATCAGGATTGGAGGAAGATTTATTAACAACCTATGATATGCAGATGATACATTCTTGCTTGCTGAAGGCAAAGAGGACTTAAAATACTTACTGATGAAGATCAAAGAGCACAGCCTTCGATATGAGTTGCACCTCAACATAAAGGAAACAAATATCCTCACCACTGTATCAGTTAACAACAGTCATATAAATAGAGAAAAGACTGAAGTTGTCAAAGACTTCATTTTGCTCCGATCAACCATCAACACTTACGAAAGCAGCAGTCAAGAAATCGAACGATGTATTGCATTAGGCAGATCTGCTGCACAAGACCTCTTTAGAGTGTTGAAGAGCAAAGATGTTAATGTGAGGACTAAGGTGCGCCTGACCCAAGTCATGGTATTTTCAATAATCTCATATGCATGTAAAAGCTGGACAGTGAATAAGGAAGACCGTGGAAGAATTGATGCTTTTGAGTTATGGTGTTGGAGGAGAATATTAAAAGTACCATGGGCTGCCAAAAGAACAAACAGATCTGTGTTGGAAGAAATACAGTCAGAATGCTCCTTAGAAGCTAGGATGGCCAGACTTTATCTTTCATACTTTAAACATATTGTCAGGAGGGACCAATCACTAGAGAAGGATATCCTGTTTGGTAAAGTGGCGGGTCGGAGAAAAAGAGGAAGACCCCAATGAGATGGATTGGCACAGTGGCAGCAGCGATTGGCTCAAGCGTAGTAATGATTATGAGGTTGGCCCAGGATCAGGCCCTGTTTCATTCTGTTGTGCATAGGGTTACTAGGAGTTGGTACCAACTCGGTGGGACCTAACAACAGCAACATGACATGAGTCAGAACCAATTCGACAGCACCTAACAATGCCACCAACAGCTGTGACTGTGTTTCCAGGAGGTGGGGAGGTGATTGAGCTACAGGAAATGGAGGGAGAGTGCAAATCCCTTGTATCTTCATTCTACAAATATGAGGCACATAGCTCTTACCAGGAGTTGTCTTTGAATGACAGCTTGTTGTCTAGAAGAGTAAAAGCCAAGTGTCAATACTGGGTAATGCCACCACAGGAGACACCTGTGGCAGCAGGAAAATGGATGGTACAGTAACTGCTTCCTGCCAATCTTATGTGATCTGCTGGAACCTTCTGGACTCAGCCCCAAACCACACAGCTAGGTCTTCCTTCATAAAGAGGCCTTTGGTGCTCACCACTGTTCACGTACTCCATCCTGAACTCTCCAGCCCTGTTCACCTTGCATTCCATCTGCTAGCTTGCTTGGACCTGCTGAAATTCAGAGCTTGCATGTGTATAGACATGGCTTCCTGCTCAGGGCTGCCCCTCTGCTCCTGTTTGCTAGCCCCAATATTGGTCTTGCTTCCTTGGCAATTATTGGTGCATTTCCCTTGCCTACCTAGTCTGAGCAGCCTCACATTGCTATATTTCTACTGCTTTCCCATGCATAGGGAACTGCTGAGGCCCTCTTGGCTCTACACACAGGGCCCAGACTCAGAATCTGAGAAGTGAGTGATAAGTAGTGGTCTCTGCAGCTGGAGTGGTCAGCACAGTCTTCATGGAAGATGGAGGTCAGAAAGACTGGTTGTGAGGTGGGAAGGGAAAGAGAAAGAGAAAGAATATGGATATTCCTGGCCGGAGCAAGGGAGGTGCCTGTTATGACTTGTTGTTGTTAAGTGCAATTGTGTCGGTTTCAACTCATAGCAACCCTGTGTAGGGTTTCCAAGGAGCAGTTGGTGAGTTTGAACCACCGACCTTGTAGCTCAAACCAACCTTACAGTCCAGTGTTTTATCCCACAGCACCACACTAAGACTTCTTGTTGTTATTGTTGTGTGCCGTAGAGTCAGTTCCGACTCATAGTGACCCTGTACAGGGTTTCCAAGGCTGTAAATCTTTACGGGAGCAGAAAGCCTCATCTTTCTCCTGCGGAACAGCTGGTAGTTTCAAACTGCTGACCTTGCGGTTTGCAGCCCGATTCATAACCACTACGCTACCAGGACTTCTTAGCAGCTGTTAAAACCTTCAGAGTGAAGAAGTTTGGAACTGGAGCAGCCACAGAGATTTAAGGATTATCTGTGGATTTCAATGTTATTACTGTTCTTTCACCAAAGGAGGAGGAGGGAAAATGCAAGAAAGAGCCTAAAGACCTAGCATGAGGTTAATGTCAGATTCATGAAACCATTCTATTCTCCTCCTCCAGACAATTTTGACATTCCTGTGCTAAACTTAATTTGAAAGTCTAGATTTGACCCCAAGCAAGAGTGCCCTTTATTGCCGCATTGTGACTATAATTAAAATGAATTAGTGCTAAGTGAGCGATCATTTTGTCTTTCACCTAGACCAGTAGTTCCTAGACTTGAACACTAGATCTCTACAAGTTGTTCTAACCCCATTTCCAAATCCCAGGCTTCCCATTGTCTTCAGCTGACAAGGAGAACTGTCCAGGTCCTTCAGTCCAGGCTCCTAGTGCGATCAGAAATTTGGCCATCTCCAGGAGAGATTGCTGAGAAGGAAACACGATATCTTTTTCCATTTGAAAGTAAGCCATTTGGCAGTTGAAGGAGCCCTGGTGGTACAGTGGCTAAAGCACTTGGCAGCCATTCAAAAGGTTGATGGTTCAAACCCACACAGTCTGTTTTCATAAAGATTCGAGCCTTGGAAACCCTGTGGGGCGGTTCTTCCACTCCTCTGTCCTGTGTGTAGTGTCCGTGAATCAACTGGACACCAGTGGGTACTTCCATAGGCTTCTCTTAACACGCCGACACACAGTACTATCACACTCTTTATCTTGTGTTTCTGTTTTCTTTCTTACATATATTTCAGCCAAAGGCCCCAAAATAGTTTTTACAGAGGAGTAGATGTGTTGTTTTGCAGCTTTTTGTTTTTTTTTTTAAAAACTTGAAAGAAAAAAAAACGAAAAGAATTTTTTTGTTTTTTTCCCAAAGTGGTTTGGCTGAGACGTTTGTTGTGTTGGCTGAGTCAAGTCTGCAGCGGGATGTTTGAAGTAGTGAGTGGGTGAGGAGTGCATCCTGTACACTGTATGTTAAGTTCTCGTGCTGATAAAGCAGATAGGCATGAACGTGAGAGTCTTAGAGATCACGTAATCCAAGACAGAAGGGAACTGAGCAGTATGTACAGGGCACTGTCTCCCTCCCGTATAAAGACTTGTCACTCAGTGAGCATTTACCATGTTGCCAGGCCCTGGGCTTCACTTTAACCTTCAGGAAGAATCTAGGGATTGCTAACGAATGAGAAGACACAGGTTCAGAGGAGTACGTGTAGCCCAGGGTACCCAGTTGCTATGTGGAAGGACTGGATTCAAACCAGGACCTCTCTAATGGCAGAGCCTGGGCGCATTCTGTATCTCGGGTTGCAAGTCAGGGTTGAAAATTCTACTAGCAGGAGACCTGCCATCTAGTCTGTCAACAGGTGCCTCTTCATCAGTCAGCTTTACGTGGAGACAGTCCGCTGGTGCTTTTGGGAGTGTTTGGAATACCCCTTCTGGTTAGACCCTGTAATATGGCCAATACAGAGGAATTACTTCCAGGTATAGATAAATGGTATAATAGCTGATTTAGATAGAGACTGAGCCATAAACAGGTCAGAGGTGGGTATCACAGCAGAACTAGCTTCAGGAAGAAGACAGAGTATATCGTTAATAATCTTGACTTCTTTTGAGAAAGATGAGGCTGTCTGCTTCCATAAGATTTACAGTCTCAAAACCCCACATACGGTCGCTATGAGTTGGAATCAACTTGATAGCCTCAGACTTGGCTTATTGGCTTGTCTACTTCTTTTAGCATCCAGTACTGACACCCTAGACTCCTGGTGTGGTGCACTAGGATAAGCACGGGACTGCTAACCAAAAGGCCAATTGTTCAAACCCAGCAGCCATTTCCTTAGAAACCCTATACAAGGTCTCTGAGTCGGAACCAATCCAACAGCACCTAACAACTGACACTATAGTCCTGGCCCTTTCAAGATAATAATTCCTTCTCCCCAGTGAAACTCACCCATCCCATGGGCTTGTCAGATGACAGCTGGCTCGCTCACGACTGCTGAGATGATTTGTGGTTGTCCCCTGGCCGCCTCTTGTCCTGTGATACAGATTTTTCTCTCTAGAGACTTAGACAGAAGGACTCCTCTAGCACAGTAATAAAAACCAAAGAAACAACTTTATTAGAGATTTTCAGTTTAATGGCCTGTGGGGAGAAGATCTCTTAAATATGACACAGGCCTTGACTGGTTTTCATATGACATCCATTTGGGTGTCTGTCACTTGGCCCAGGGCAACGGGCAGCCTTTTGAGTGCAGAGCAATGGGCCTTGTTAAATCTTGAGTTTGGGCGTTGATGTGCAAAGGATGGAAAACTGCAATTCCAGGGCCTCTTTTCTTTCTGCCTCAGCTCCCCTACTTGGTGCTTTCATGTATTTTGGGTCATCGTCTCTTCTGACCAGACCAGTGCCCTCTCTCATCTGGCAGCACTGAAGTGGAGTCCAGGGTAAGATTGGCAGAGGGTACTTGGATGGGGTGTTCCTCTCCAAGCAGCGTACCTCCCCACAGGAGCAGATTCCTGCAGTCCAGATCTGATGGCTGTGCATGAGCTGTTAGAATATCGGGGGTGAGACAGAGAGATTTCTTACCACCTTCTCCATTTCCTGGGGAAACTCATAACCAGGTCTTTTACTGCAAGGCCAGGGATAGGACTAAGTAATTAACAGGCAGGGTACCAGGCAACAAGAGAGCAAGGACCTTCTATCTGAATGGTTTCCTTTCGTAAGCATCCACTTCCCAGTCTCACTTCTCTCAGAGAAGACATGCTGGCTTAATGTCTGAGTCCCCGACAGTGATAATTAACTAAGCATCAGAAGCCTCCTCCTAGTTTCTGGTCCCCCCAGAGCCCATTTACTGCCCCTGGCATGGCCCTTGGACTCTTGTACTAGGCAGTCTGGTTTGGGCAAAGAGAGAGCCCTCAGTTCTGCTTAGAAGCAAGATTCCCTTTGCTCCAGAACCCCAGCATCACCAGATTGGCACCTGTGTTATCCTGACGAGCCAAGTGTCGGGCCTGTGCTTGATGATGTCATCCCATTTGTGCAGCCGGATGCCTGATCCCCCACCCCCCACAGGCTTTATATTTTGTTACCACTGGGTGTTTGTTTTTGCTTCTCTCCCTGAAACATCTGTGTGTGCTGCCTTGCAGTGTTGCACAGAACACAGCCTGAATATTTTAAACACAGCCCCGTTCAGATTTTGGCATCTGTCAGTGTGGTAGACGCCATATGGAGCCCCTGACACCCCTCTCATCTGCTGTTCTTTGCCATCCACGTCCCCCATCTTTTTAGGAGCCACTTCAAGCATGACCCATGAAGAGAAGCATTAGGAGCTGCTGATGAGACACTTTCTCAGCCTAGCCACTCACACTTCATCTCTAGCCACTCTGAACTTTCCACGGCTCTCTGAACATGCCAATCTGTTTCACATCTCCAAGACTCTGCTCAAGCTGTTCCTCCACCTGGCATGCCCTCTTCCTGGTTCCATTGTCTTCTTGGAAAATACCACCCATCTGTCAACGCTGGCTAATAGTCTTTTCCTCCTCTTAACAGCACCTAGGCCCCATTCTTCACCAGTCTGCAAACTCCTTAAGGGTAGGATCCTGTCTGATTCATCTCTGCATTCCCACCAGCAGCCCAGTGGCTGGCACTTAGGTAGAAGAGAAGGGCCTGACTTCAGATGGGAGTAGTAGGAAAGTAGTTTGCTAAACACTCCACAACCATGAGCTCATTTACTATTGGTATCAGCACCTACAAGGAGCTCTGGTAGCATAGTGGTTACGAATTGAACTGTGAACCGCAAGGTCAGCAGTTCAAAACTACCAGCTGTTTGCGGGTGAGGCTTTCTGCTCCCATAAAGATTTACAGCCTTGGAAACCCTGTACAGGGTCACTATGAGTCGGAATCAACTCCACGGCACACCACCACCAGCACCATCAGCACCCATACACACCAGTCTCTCTTTTAGCATCCTCTTCTATTTTCCTCTAGCACTTTCTCTCTCTGAAACTTCCGGTGTTTGCTATTTGTCGTGTTCACTGAAAATTGAGCACCAGTCTTGTTCGCTGCTGTAATCACAGCAAATGTCAACCAAAACCCAACAGACCCCACTCACAGTGATCCTGGGGGACACAGTAGGATTGCTCCACAGGGTTTCCCAGGCTGTCTGTCTTTACGGAAATGGACCACCTCCTCTTCCTCCCATGGGTTCTAACTACCACCCTTTCAGTTAACGGTCCAGCACTGAACCCACTGCACCACCAGGGCGTTCCTAATATTTTGTGTGTTATTAATTAATAAACATTTGTTCAGTGAAGAAGTAAATGAACGAGCAGCTTCTCATTTCACAGATGATGAAAACACGGTGACTGCTTGTTCTAGTCGCCAGGGAGTCGGCTCCCTGAAACATTGCCTGGACCTGGACCTTCTCCATGGGCCTTGGCATGTTTGAGTCGTGCTTGCAGCTGTTGTGAAGTGCCTTCCAACCTAA
Source organism: Chrysochloris asiatica (assembly GCF_000296735.1). Classification (NCBI taxonomy): domain Eukaryota; kingdom Metazoa; phylum Chordata; class Mammalia; order Afrosoricida; family Chrysochloridae; genus Chrysochloris; species Chrysochloris asiatica. Next base: position 12,551,343 of record NW_006408590.1, read on the forward strand.
GGGCTCAGCTTCTAGCACCATAGCAGACAGTATTCTGTTACAATCCATAATACTTTCACTGGCTGGTTTTTAAAAATAGAGTATCAGGCCTTTTTCCTAGTCTGTCTTAGTCTTGAAAACTTTGCTATAACCTATCCATTCTGGGTGACCCTACTGCTGTTTTAAATACAGTAGTCATAGCTTTTCACACCATAGCAACATGCAGGCCACCACAGCATGACAGACTGACAGAGAGGTGGTGGGACTGAGGCATAGAGAGGTTAAATAGCTTTGGCAAGGTCACAGAACTCAGAAGTTGAAGAGCATGGATAGGAATCCAGGTCTTTCTTACTCCAAAGTGGACAATCCTAACATGTTATATTGCCTTCTGTAGGAGCTCCCAAGTAGGCAGAGCTCAGTGCTCTCAGGAGGAAGGTCTGTTTCCTGCTGACAGTAGCCTCAGCCTTGAAGACTGCCCTTCCCTACTTTGCACCTCACCAGTGTAATCCCTTTTCCTACATTAAGACAGACTGGCAGAGAGAGGATGTGCTGGCCACCAAGTGTGTCCTAAGTGCCCCGTGTGTTGCTAACCACTGGAGATAAAATAGTGAATGGAAACAGACTCATCCTGCAAGAAGCTCAAATGGCAAAGACTGACATTTCCAATGCAGCCAGGCTAAGGCATGCTGAATCCCCAAGTCCCTGGAGGCTGCAAGAGCAAAGCAGGGATCTGTCAAACTGCCTTCATCCCTCCTTACCTGAATACAGACAAGAGAATGCCATCGCGCTTAATTCATGCTCCCTCTTCTAGTGACACAAAAGGAGGAATCAGCTGATGCCTGGGAAGGTACTTACTATGCCACCTAATTACAAGGGCACCTCTCTCCTCAGGACAGATGGATGGAAATTGAAGTCAAGGTCTGACCAGAGCCATTCCGTCTTAAGTCCAAGAGAAGGTGTCTTGTTGGCAAGCCCAAGGTTTGTATGACACATGCCTGGTGATGTCTCCCAGAGCCAAGGTGAGAGTCTAGGAAGATGGTTACCTTGCTGCTAAGTTATAGCAGAAGAATCATAGGCTGACTGCTGTTATAAAGAGAAACTACTCAACTCCCTGAAGCAGGAAGGAAGTTTTCTAGTAATTAACGCTCACCCTGGAGTTGGAGTCTTCCAAGGCCTCAGAAGAATCTTTAGCCAAGGCTTCCGCCAGAGACATCAGCAATGCCAAACTCCTCAAGCCTCCTTGAACACTGTCCTCCTTCATCAGTGAGTCTCTCTGCTCAGCTGTGGCTCTGCCTTGATGTGGTTGTTATGAATCCAGACACAACAACAAGAGTTTCCACCTTGATTTGGAGACTTGATTAAGCCCTCATCTTGCTCCTTCCACAGATGATTAGGGTGAGAAGTAGGTGGTTAAAATCTTGGAATCTAAGCCTGCATTGAGAACAACTCACCACTGCATTGTGGAGGACTGGACATTGTCAAGCATGCAGCTATTTTATAGGGAAGCAAGATGAGAACATTTCCTCATCCAGCTGAATTGATTTCTCAGGTTTCTTTGCTGGGGGAGGGCTGGACATGAACTTGCTTCTACTTCAGTAATGTCTCACAAAGCATCCTCTACCAACCACACTCATCCTTTACCCGTAAAAGTTAGTTGTTTGTAAAAGTAGTCATTTTTCATGATAGAGCATTTTAGTCCACACCTGGTGTCCCAGTGATTATATGTGCCTAGTCATTTGTGGTTTTAGAAGAGGATGTGGAACGAAGGCTATCATTGCTGACGTCAGATGGATCTTGGCTGAAAGCAAATACCAAAAAGTTGTTTACTTGTGTTTTATTGACTACACAAAGGCTTTCCATTGTGTGGATCATGAAAATCTATGGACAACATTATGGAGAGCAGTATTCTGGAACACTCATAGATCAAGAGATAGTTGTTCAAACAGAACAAGGGAACACCAAATTGCTTAAAATTAGAAAAGGTGTACCCCAGGGTTGTATTCTTTCACCATACTTATTCAGTTTGTATGCTGACCAAATAATCTGAGAAGCTGGATTATCTGAAGAAAAATGTGGCATCAGGATTGGAGGAAAACTTATTAACAACCTGTGATATGCACATGATACAACCTTGCTTGCTGAAAGCGAAGAGGACTTAAAATACTTACTGATGAAGATCAAAGACCGCAGCCTTTGATATGGGCTGCATCTTAAAACAAAAATCCTCACCACTGGACCAATAAAAAACATCCATATAAACGGAGAAAAAATTGAAGTTGTTGAAGACTTCATTTTGCTCAGATCAACTGTGAACACTCATGGAAGTAGCAGTCAAGAAATCAAATGACTTGGTACATTAGGCAAATCTATTCCACATGACCTCTTTAAAGTGTTGAAGAGCAAAGATGTCAGTTTAAGGACTAAGATGCTCCTGACCCAAGGCGTGGTATTTTCAGTAATTTCCTATACATATGAAAGTTGGACAGTGAATAGGGAAGACCGTAGAAGAATTGATGCATTTGAGTTCTGGTATTGTTGTTGTCAGGTGCCATCGAGTCGGAACCGACTCAGCGACCCCATGCACAGCAGAACGAAACAATGTCCGATCCTGGGCCAACCTCACTACCGCT
>NW_006408590.1:12556852-12561839 GCF_000296735.1 Chrysochloris asiatica
GGAAGTAGTTTGTCACTCTTTCTTCCTAGTCTGTCTTTGTTTGGAAGCTCATCTGAAACCTGTCCACCATGGGTGGCTCTGCTCGTTATTTAAAATACCGGTGGCATAGCCCTCAGAATCACAGCAATTCAAACCACCACAGCGCGACAGACAGATGAGTGGCAGTTGTGTGGTCGCTGTTAAACACAAATCTCCTTGTGCTACAGCCCTTAAGTCCGGCTCAAAGGTGGGATTTCCGTCCTCGGATGTTGCGTCAGTCAAGAGGCGGAAGCGCAGCAGGGGCGACAGGGTTGTAATGAGACACTTTGGGCTTCGCTTGTGGGTCTCTAAGTTGGTCGAGCCCCAGTTCTGGTATTGGAGGAGAATATTGAAAGTACCATAGACTGCCAAAAGAACAAACAGATCTGTGGTGGAAGACATACAGCCAGAATGCTCCTTAGAAGCCAAGATGGCCAGACTTCGTCTCTCATACTTCAGACACATTGTCAGGAGGGACAAATTCTTTGAGATCAATATCATGTTTGGTAAAACAGAGGTTCATAGAAAAAGAGGAGGACCCCCCCCCCAGTGAGATGGGTTGGCACAGTGGTGGGCTCTGGCATAGCAACATTGTGATGTTGGCCCAGGACCAGGCGGTGTTTCATTCTGTTGTGCATACGGTCACTATGAATCAGTACTAACTCGATGGCACCTAACAACAAGAGCAGTCATTGTGGTGACAATTCGAAAAGAAATGAAGCCTGGGTTCATCTGTGGAGATAAGCTATCTGGTATGGTACGGTAGGATCAACACTGGACTGTACACCACAAGGTCAGCTGTGCAAACCCACGTATTGCTTCTTGGAAACGCTATACAGGGTTGCTATGATTTGGAACAGACTCGGCAACACTTAACAATAACAACATCTTCAAGACCAGCAAACTGCTTTCAGTTTCCCTGGGAAGATTTGGATGGTTTCTAGAACAGTAAGAATTTGTGGGTTAGCTTTGATCATTCATTTAATCCTTTAGTTCAAATAATACTTACTGAGGTTTTACTAGTGCCAGGCACATTATCAGGGGCTGGTAGTGTGATAGGGAACAAAATAGTTAAGGACCTTCTCAAAATAATTTCAGAACGTGATCAGTATTATGAAGACAATAAAACAGTGTAATGTGATAGTGCAAGAGGGTGGGGGCTTGAGGGTGGTACTCAAGAGTGCTTGGTCAGGAAAACCTTTGCGAAGGTGACATTGGAGGTGAGACCTGAATATTAAGAAGCCAATCATTCCACGAGATAAGGGGAAGAGCTTCTGAGAGAACAGTAGATAGAAAACCCTTAAGACAAGAACAAGCTTAGCTTACTTGAGGAACAAAACAAAAGCCAGTGTGTCTAGAAAGTGGCATGCATCAGATTAGAAAGGCAAGTAGAGATTTCTGGGCTGTGGTTTCCATCCTAAGGGTTACTGGAAGCCATGAAAGGATTTTGAATTGGGGCAGTGACATAATCTGCTGCACATTTTGAAAATACTCCTTTAAATGCAGTTTGAAAAATAGTTTTAAAGTAAACGTAGAAGTAGGAAGACTGGTCAAGAGGCAACTGAAAGGCAAGACCCATCAAAAGGCAAGAGAGGCGGAGGCAGTAGAGAAGAAGAATGGACAGACACGCTATTGGTTTTACTGGGTGAGTCCACACAACTGGAAGTTGGACTCAATGGGACAGGAAGATGGTTCTTCTAAGGCTTTGGTCACAAGGCTTGGCACACAGAAGGCACTCGGTAAATGACAGTGGTTACTTTTGTTATTAACAAACAGCCAATTGTCAAGCACCAAGAACATCCAATGACAGCATGGTGCCTACAGAGAAGTTGATACTTCTCTTTTGTTAATAAATGAAATTATTTAGAGACAAAGGGGGTGAGGATACTGTGTTAGATCCAGAGGATAAGTACTGGACTGCAAACCAACCACAAGGACCACGGTTCCAGTCCCACCAGTTGCCCCATGGGAGAAAGATGAGACTTTCTGCTTCTGTAAAGATTAACAGCTGCAGAAACTCTGCACAGGGTCACTATGAGTTGAAACCGACTTCACGGGCATGTAACAGTAAGAAGAGACACTGGAGGTTTCCTGTTACAGTGGTGTATTTGGGAATCAGAAACTGACTTTCAGTCATTCTCATTCTTAGCTTTGGTTTCTTCTTCTGATATTACTTCCAAACTACAAAAAAAATCTATTGAACACTTACTTGGTACCAAGCACTCTATATACATTGTTGTTGTTGTGAAGTGCTGTTGTTGTTGTGAAGTTCTGACTCATAGCAACCCTGTATGGGGTTTCCAAAGAGCAGCTGATGGGTTTGAACCACCACCCTTGCAGTTAGCAGTCCAGTGCTTATCCCACAGTGCCATACTAGGACACCTCATTTAATCCTCCCAACAACCTGCCCAGATTGATAACTTGAGGGTGAGTAAAAAATTATATGCATTCCAATTATATTAAAACACCCATCCATGTCTGTGTCTGATGACAGTGTTGAGCGTGCATGTGAAATGGTTCTGTCGAATAGACAAGTAACAGTGGATTATGTGACAAGTCATTTGCAAATCAGCCATGGATCTGCAATAATTCACGATGGACTTGGGTTTCAGCAAGTTTGTGTGAGATGGGTACTGAAACAACTCAGAGAACAGCATGAACAGAAGTGTTTGGACATCTGCAAACAAAATTTGAACTGATATCTGAAAGAAAGTGAAAGTTTCTTTAAAAAGAAATAGCTACTGGTGATGAGACATGGATTCATCACTACAAGCCTGAGCATAAACAGCAGAGCATGGAATGGAAACATTCTCAATCGTCGACCAAGAAAAAGTTCAAAATCAACCATCAGCTAGAAAATTGATGCTTACAGTTTTTAGGATTCTCAAGGGCCAGGACTGGAACACTATCAGGAAAAAGGTTCAACAAGCAACAGTGCTCTTTACAGTGAGATACTCACTGAAGAGCTGAAGCCTAAACTTCAGATTAATGCAGAGGACTGCTATCCAAGGGTGTTGTGATCTTGCGTGAAAACACACATCTAAACACCTCTGACCACACTGTTGACATTCTTCAAAAACTGTTTTGAGGTGTTAAAGCATCCTCCCTATAGTCCTGATCTTAGTCCATTGGACTTGCACCATTTTGGTCCCCTCAATGCAGCCCTTCAAGGACAAAGATTCACCGATCTGATGAAGAAGTGATGATAGTGGTGCATTCATGTCTCACAGCTCAGTCTAAAACAATTTTTAATAAGGGAATACAAAAGCTTGTTGACAGATGGACAAAGTATATTGAAAAGCAAAGAGATTATGTTGAAAAATGATGTACTTGTCTTTTCTGCAAGTTGAATAAAATAAAATGAAAATACAGCTAGAGTGTGGATAATTTTTGATTCACTCTCAGAAATTGCTGTTCTTTTCCATGTGGATACATTGAATTCAAAGTGTGACCGCTGCTTTACTGGCAGAGCTATGACTCAAACCCAGGTATTCTTGTAGCCCATTGCAATAAGGAAAGTAGTACTAGATCTGACTTTCTTCCACTTCGGACCCTCAAGGTCAGGGCTCAAAACTCCTAACAACTCTTCTGTGACACTTAAAAAAGCTAACTGTTCATACAGAGATCAGAGATTAGTGTTGATAATGTATTCACTTACTGGTCCTTGCTCCAACTCCCCCTAGTAACTTGTAAGCTACAGAGCTGAGGCAACAGGAAATTTGAAGTCAAGCATTTTATTAAATCTTCTGTTTAAGATTTCTGTGGAAGGAAACTGCTAGAGAGATTTGGTGTCCATTATTCATTCACATGCCAAGAGAAGATGAGGGAACTAGCGGGTCTGGTGGATTCTCTGAAGGTGTGGGGAGCAGGCTAGGCAAACTCTTGGCATATTTTCTACTTCCAACTTTCCCCGCTCCCTGCAGTTGCCAGAGCCATAATAGGAGGATAAGGGAAAGATTCCTTTCAACCTCACCTGCCAGAGATCAGCAGTTCTGAGAAATCCAGTGTGCTGGGCCAGAGGGGGGAGTTCTGAGAAGGCCAAAGCAAAGGCAGAGAAAAAGGAAAGCATACTGCTCCCATGGCAGTTTGCTCTTGAAGTTCAATCGAAAACTACATAGTAGCATGGAATTAATTTCAGTCAGAAAGGAACAGACAGAAAGACAGACACATGATAATACCATTCCAGGTTATCTCCCTGTAGATTTTCCAGTATTGGCAAGGGATGGGGCAAATAGGCATTCAACTAGTATGTGAGCAATTACTGTAAATCTGCAAAAGATTATTTCTGAAAGGTAATTTAACAATAATGTATCAAAAGTCTTCTTAAATGTATATCCTTTTCCTGAAACTGTTGCCCTGGGATCATCTTTAAATCTTAAACCAAAAATATCCCCTGAAGTCATCTTAAAACCATATAATAGTTGAGCTTAACTAGTAAAGAAAAGGCCTGGTTTGAACATTAGACTTAAGAATTATCTATATGGAATCCTGGTATAGAACTGTAGGATAAGCACTGGGCCGGCCACTAGGTCAGTTTGAACTTCAGGGATCGGTGGTTCAAATTCACCAGATGCTCCTAGGAAACCTTATACAGGATTGTTAAAAGTCAGAACCGACTTGATGGCACTAATCAACAACGACATATGGCACAAGAATGGCAACTTGAGAGATTAGACAGGAACCGTGGAGGTCACTGAGTTTATGTTAATGAGGGAGGAACAGCTCTGCCAAGGAGAATGACAATGGTGGCACACCTCTGGGAATTGTCACTAAATTGTACATGGAGAAACTGTTAAATTAGCCTATGTTTTCTGTGTATATTCCCAACAACAAATAAAATTTAGTAGGGATAAAAATACATATCCTAGAGGGAACCTAGATCCAGAGGGCCTGGAGGAAGGTAGAATCTCCAGTGAGTAGTATTCAATCTGACTAGACGGGGCTGATGCAATGAAATACAGACGGGTCT
>NW_006408590.1:12561939-12601558 GCF_000296735.1 Chrysochloris asiatica
AATAATTGTTATCAGGACTGACTGTGAGGGTTGGAAATGTAAAGGTAGATGTTTTATAGCAAGGAGGGGAGTGATTAACTTTTCAGTCTAGGAGTGGAGGTCCCTAGGACCATGAAGGGAGAAGAGCAGAGAAAAGCAGTGATGCCTGAAATGGAGCCAGAGATGATGACAAGGAGCGATGGAGCAGCTGGAGACTTCAGATCCAGAGAGGGAAAGCGACTGTGTGCTGAAGACCTGGGGGGTACCGGGGAAGGATTGCATGGAGGGGATTATAACCGTGGCAATGAGACGATATACGATAGAATGAATGTAAAACTAATGTTCTCCCATGTAAACTATCACATAATCCACAATAAAACATTTAAGGGAAAAAAAAAAAATACATATCCTTTGCACCTTGAGAAATGGCTGGTTTTTCGAACTAGAGTAGGAGATACACAAGCTGCCCTGGGAGCCTCTGGTGGTGTCAGGAAGTCAGGAAGTACTCAGTCTTATAGAAAGCAAGCCCACTGATGAGGGTGTGTCAGGGCCCATGAGCCAACTAAATGGAGTGCCCCAAAGCCAACACTGGAACAATTTTAAGTAATAAAGTAGTAATGGATTAAGACTCAAAGTATACACTAAAGATCCATGAGTCCATACTGATGTAAATAAATGTTTGAATAAATAAATGAGGGTAAAGAAACAAATTAGTGCACAGAAGAATTTGGAGTAATTTAGGTAGATCCTTCCCCTCCAGGAGGGGAAGAGTACCTCCTCCCCTGTAGTGTGGGCTACATGTAGTGACTTCCTTCCAGTTGACACAATTGGGAAGCACAGCTTCACAGTGGAGAAGCCTCGGCTTCAGCCAGGTGGGCAAGGTGAGCGTCAACACCGAGAAGTCCTGTTGACATCAGATGATGAGAGTGGGATTCTACCTCTGTGTGTTTCCTTCTGAAAACCCATAACCTCAGTCTAATAAAGAGAAAAACATCATAAAAGTCCCAGTTGAAGAAAATTCTACAAAATACCTGATCGGTACTTCCCAAAACTGTCAAGGTCATCAAAAAAAATTAGAAAAACCTGAGAAATTGTCACAGCTACAAAAAAATCCTAATGAAGCATGACTAATATAATATGTTATCCAGGGCACAAACCTGGCATATAAAAAGGATGTCGGGGAAAGCTAAGCAAATGTGAATGAAATAGAATCTGTGGTTAGTAATAACGTATCGATAGTGGTTCATTGTGACAGATGTCCCGTGTACTAAGAGAAGATGTTAATAGGGGAAACTGGGCATGAGAACCTTCTGTGCCATCTTTGCGAGTTTTCTATAAATCTAAAACTAGTCTAAAAAGCAAAGTCTATTTTTGTAAGTGCTCTGTGATCTAGGAGTTTCTCTACCAAAAACTAAACCCTTAAAGGAAATTGGGGTTCCAGGTCTTCATGGTCTGGAGTCGTGTCCCTACCAAGGTGGTTGGAGGACCCCAGAATTAACCCTATAAATTTTCTAATCTGCAGTAGTGGTGTATCCTGATCATGCTCCCTTTCCAGCTTGCAAAGTTCCACCTGCCACATGATACATTGATCTGCTGCCAATTGTGATTGTGTGATGTGGCACTGTAGAATAAGCACTCAACTGCTAACCTCAATGTTGGTGGTTCAAACCTACCAGCCAATCACAGAAACCCTATATAGGGTAGCTATATGCTAGAACCAACTCGACAACAACAATAAAATATTTTTTAATTTGGGGTCTTTTTTCCTGGAAAAAGTGTGAACCTAAAGATTCACTCACAGGATTTTTGTCACAAAGGTGTAGGTAATAGTTGTTAAGTGTCGTGGAGTATTATAGAGACCCTATGTAAGGTTTCCAAGGTTGTAAATCTTCATAGCAACAGAAGGCCTCATCTTTCTCCCACCCAGAAGCTGATGGGCTCGAACCGCTGACCTTGTGGCTAGTAGTCGAGTGCCTACCATCCAGAGCCACAGTGCTCGTAGGTAATACTGAAAAGGTAGCAGTAACTTAAAATACTAGGTATGGTAAATCCATACAATTCAGTCATGAATTATAATCTTATTAGAAATTCTTCCCCGATAAGAAACAATACTCATGATAGTTGAGTGAAAAACACAGATTATAAAAGAGTCTGTGAAGTATGAGCCAATTTTATAAAATGGAGATATGCATTTATACATAAGTTACCGGTAAACTCCAACTGCCAGCCGCTGTGACCAATATCAGCGATGGGGTGAGAATCAGTATGCGTTTTATTGACAGCTGTGGAAGGCAGAGAGAATCCTTCTCTAAAAAACTGCCTTGCCCTCCCCAACAGTCAGAACTCTTATGCCCCTCTAGGTAGCAGTCTGCATTGCTGCATGCTTTTCAGTTTCTGTCCCACTAAGTCATGCTGTCTTACATCCCGGGATGTGATTGCCCTCTGGTATTCCTCCTGGCTTGTCTTTTTTTTTTTTTTTTTAATGTTTTATTGTGAATTATGTGATCGTTTACATGGGAGAACATTAGCTTTACATTCATCCTATCGTATATCATTTCATTACAACGATTACAATCCCTTCCATGTATCACCAATTAATCAAAGGGCATACCCTGCAAACCTGCCCTCTGGTCGTCAGCACACAGCCCCTCTCCCTCTCTGGGTCTAGAGTTCCAGGCATTCCATCTTTCCACGTCATCATCTCTTCCTCCATCTCTGGCATCACTACTTCTCTGGGTAGGATACCAGGGACATCTACTCCTGCACTGAAAAGTTAATCACTCCCCTCCTTTTACTACAAAATGTCTACCTTTACATTTCCAGCCCTCACAGTCAGTCCTGATAGCATTTATTCACTATTATGCCAGTGAGTGCCATCCCATCTCCTTTCATCAGCCGTCCCTGGCTTGTCTTCTTAGCCTAGGTTTAAATCAACAATGCAGCACTAAATCCTTAGCCGTGTGTTCCTGGAGCACAAGGGAAGGTTACTGGGAGCAGTAATGATTGGGAAGAATGGTTAAAAGAGTTTGAACAGAGAGGAGTAAAACTTAAACCCTTCTCTCACATATGGACTTCTGGTGTGGCACTGTGGATCAACACTGGACTGCTAACCACAGGTCGGCAGTTCAAACCCACCAGCTGCTCCTCAGAGTTGCCATGAGTCCGAACCGGCTCAATGTCACTTAACAGCAACAATATATGCATAGAACCACCACTAATAAGTCAGTTTGTTGTGCTGTGGTGGCTTGTGTGTTGCTGTGCTGCTGGAAGCTATTCCACAAGTATTTTAAATACCAGCAGGATCACCCAGCAGTGGACAGATTTCAGCAGAGCTTCCAGGCTAGAAAGATGGAGAGGTGGATTACTTCTGAATATTTAGCCACTGAAAACCTTATGAATAACAACAGACATTGTCAGATACAGTGCCAAAAGATAAAAACGTGACTAGCACCAGAATATTGTCAGATATAGTACCGAAAGATGAGCCTCTCAGGTTGGCAGGTATTCAAAATACAACGGGAGAAGAGCTGCCTCCTAAAGTAGATTTGCTTGTGATATCGTGAATGAAGTAAAATGTATGTATGGTACCTTCATTTGCTGATGGGGTTACAAATTAAAATGAGGAGAAACAGCTGCAAGCACCCACTAATAATTAGAACATGAAATATATGAAGTATGAGATGAGGAAAATTGGAAGTTGTTAAAATTACACACCAACCACTAATGCCAGTGATGATGACATTTTTAAGAATTCTACCAGCTTCTTTAGTATGAAATTAATTAAACTTGCAATCAAGATATATTGATAATTACTGGTGATTGGAATGCAAAGGTTAAAGACAAAGATGAAGGATCAATAGTTGGAAATATAGGCTTGGTGATGAAAATGATGTTGGAGCTCGCATGATAGAATTTTGCAAAACCAATGACTTCTTCATTGCAAATACCTTTTTAGAACAACATAAAAGGACCTCACCAGATGGGATGGACAGGAATCAAATTGACATCTGTGGGAAGAGATGGTGGGAAAGCTCCATATCATCAGCCAAAACAAGGCCAGGAGCAGACTGTGGAACAGACCATCACTTGCCCATATGCAAATTCAGGCTAAAGCTGAAGAAAATTAAAACAAGTTCACTAGAGCGCAAATACGATCGTATTCCAGCTGAAATTAGAGATTGTCTCAAGTACAGACTTGATGCATTTGACACTAATGACTGAAGACCAGAAGAGCTGTGGGATGACATCAAGAGCATCATACAGAAAGAAAGAAAAAAGTCATTTAAAAGGTAGGAAAGAAAGAAAAGACCAACTGGTTGTCAGAAGAGACTCTGAAATATTCTCTCCAGTGTAGAGATACTAAAGCAAATGGAAAAATGAGGACATAAAAGAGCTGAACAGAAAATTGCAGAACACACAATCAAGTATTATAATGAAATGTTCAAAGACCTAGAGTTAGGTAACCAAAAGGGAAGAACTTGCTCAGTATTTCTCAGGCTGAAAGAACTGAAGAAAAAAATTCAAGCCTCAAATTGCATGCAATATTGAAGAATTCTATGGCAAAATATTGAATCATGTAGAAAGCATCAAAAGAAGATGGAAGGTATACACAGTTACTGTACCAATAAGAAGTGTTCGATTTTCAGCCATTTACAGAGGTAGCATATGATCGAGAAGCAGTAGTATTGAAGGAAAAAGTCCAAGCTGCACTGAGGGCACTCGCGAACAATAAGGCTCCAGGAATTGATGGGGGTACCAGTTGACACCTTTAAACAAACTGATGCGCGCGCTCACCCATCTATGTCAAGAAATTTAGAAGACAGCTACCTGGCCAGCCAATTGGAAGAGATCTATACTTTTGCCTGTTCCTAAGAGAGGTAGCCCAACAGAATGCAGAAGTAACTGAATAATATCATTAATATAACATATGCAAGTAAATTTTTCATGACAAAATTTCAAAATCAACTGCAACAATACATTGACAGGGAATTGCCAAAAATTCAGAAGAGAAAGTGGAGCTAGGGACATCATTGCTAACATCACAGGATACCAGAAAGATGTTTACTTGTGTTTTATTGACTGCAAAAGTCAGTAACCACGCAACTTTTGACTGCATGGATCATGACAAGCTATGGATAGCATTGCAAAGAATGGGAATTCCAGAACACTTAATTGTGCTCACAAAAAACTTGTGTATAGTTTAAAAGGCAGTCATTAGAATAAGAACAAAGCCATACTGAATGGTTTAAAATCAGGAAAGGTGTGCACCAGGGATGTATTCTTTCACCATATTTATTCAATCTGTATACTGGAGCAACTAATCCGAGAAGCTGGATTTTATGAAGAAGAACATGGCAGCAGGATTGGAGGAAGACTCATTAACAATCTGAGATATGCGGATGATACAACCTTGCTAGCCAGAAGCTAAGAGGAGTTGAAATATTTACTAATAAAGATTAAATTGTATCAGTATGAGTTGTATGAATTGTACCTCAGTATAAAGGAAACAAAAATCCTCACCACTGGACCATGATAAATGAAGAAAAGATCGAGCCTGTCAAAGACTTCATTTTGCTTGGATCCACAATCAACACTCATGGAAGCAACAGTCAAGAAATCAAAGAACATATTGCATTAGACAAATCTCTTGCACCAAACACCGCTTTAAATTGTTCAAAAGCAAAGATGTCAGTTTGAGTGTGCTTGACCCAAGTCATGGTGGTTTCAATGGCCTCATATCCATGTGTGAATAAGGAAGACCATAGAAGAATTAATGCATTTGAGTTACGATGTTGGAGAAGAATATTGAAAGTACCATGGACTGCCAGAAAACCATCAAATCTGTGTTGGAAGAAGTACAGCCAGGATGCTCCTTAGGAGTGAGGATGGTGGGACTTCATGTCTCAGCCTTTGATACGTCAGGAGGGATCAGTCCCTGTAGAAGGACGTCAGGCTTGGTAAGGTAGAGAGTCAGCAAAAAAAGAGGAAGACCCCCAAGAAGATGGATTGACACAGTGGCCGCAGCAGTGGGCTCAAACATATCAGCAATTGTGAGGATAGTGCAGGACCGGCATTGTTCTGGTACAGAGGGTTGCTATGAGTCGGATCCAACTTGACAGCACCTACTCACAGTCCTGGTGTGGAGTTGTAGGATAATCCACTGAACCGCAAGGTCAGTTTGAACAGCAAAGTTAGCTGTTCAAACTCACCAGCAGCTCCTCAGAAACCATATACAGGGTTGCTATGGTCCAGAAGCAACTCCACGGCACTTAACAACAACGACAACCAAACCATATGCACAGGAGTTTAGATGGATATATTTCAGTGTATTGATGGTGACTATCCCTGGCAGATAACACTATCTGGAGGGTTTTTTTTTTTCCATTTTTGTAGAAGTTTGCTACAGAAAGTATAAACCGGCAAAAAAAAGAAAAAGTTACTTTTTTTAATTAAAAAAAAATAAATAAAGGCTGGAAATGATGCCATTCTAAATCCAGCAGCAGCAAAAAAAAGACTCCATCCTAAAGCAGGGACATCTGAGAGCAGATGGAACACTGGCAAGCTTCTGGTCACGTACCTCCTTGTAGCAGGGAACTGCCTGAGCAGGCCTGCTCGCTGCTTCGCATCTTCCACAGAAACCGACTCCCACCCACACAGCTCCTGTGGAGTGCAGAAGGACAGCCACCTGTAAGAAGGAAACAGGCAGCAAGGTGCCTGGGGATCAAAGTGGGCCCTGTGATGGGAGTGTGGGCCTGCAGCCGCTCTCCTGTCTCTGAGGCTTCATGTAGGTCTGTAGGAGGCAGAGTCAGCAGTGAGGGCTAAGAGAGAAGCCCGTGTCCGTGTGTTCTCCAGCTGTAGGCCTCCTACCCTTTCCTGGTGTTTTTCCTTCTTGCATGTGCTTTCCATCTCACTGCCATAACTTTCGGAGATAGGTGGTATTATCCTATTTTCCCTTTGAAAATATTGAGCCTCAGAGAATTGAAATGGCTGCTACTTATTGGCTGAGCAACTGGAGGTCAGAAAAAGGTTTTTATCTCACCTCCTACCCATGTCCAATTTTATTTCTGAGCATTCTGGAGTCTGATTGCTTAACCCAGATATACCACAAGCGGTGTACCACAAGCAACTCCTTCAGACCTTCTAGGCCTCAATGTTCTCACCCATATAATGAACTCATCGGCGCTTGACAGCAACAACAACACAGAATAGAGATACTAATACCTCCCCCTAGCTCTTGTTTGGTCTGAGTGAGATTAAGTATTTAAAGTGCTGAGCACACTACATGGAACTTTCAGTAAGCTCTCTGTGACGAGTGCCATGGCTGAAGGAGAGAAGGCCACAAGGGTAAAGTAGAATGTGGCCCAGAGAGAAGATTGGAGAAGGGTGGTGTGGTGAGCCTGGAGCCTGGCCAGACTTAGAGCCATGGCGAAATCAGTGTGGAGTGAGCTCTTGAGCCCATATAAGGTACTGACCCAGCAATACCATTTCCTTGGTGTTTGGGCCCAACCAGAAAAGAGGTGGAAGAACTTGGAACATTTAGACCCCCCTCCAGATTGAGATGGGGAGGACCAGGGGCAGAGAAGAGCATGGGAGGCAAGAAAGACATTAACTCAGCGGTAACTGTGTAAGCTAAAAAGGGGCTTAGCTGTTGTCGGGTTTGGAATTTTCCTAAACTTCATTTGTCCAAGCATCCTAATTTCCTAGCTGAGGAAACTGGCCCCTGAGTTGCACAGAAGAACCAGGACTAGAATTCCTAAGTCCTCTCAATAGGTTTCTTCCAGGATAAACTGAAAACTTTGTACTTTGTTTTCGATTTATATCTCAATGAGAGGTCCTGGTGTACTGCTTTAGGATAAACACTGGTCTGTAACTGCAAAGTAGGTGGTTCAAACCCACCAGTTATGCCTTGGAAACCCTATACAGGGTTGCTATGAGTTGGAACCGACTTGAAGGCACTTAAAAGCAATATCAACATCTTACTGAGTTCCACAAACCAAGAAACTGCCATCGAGTCCAGACCCTGCATAGGGTTTCCGAGACTGTAAATCTATGGGAGCAGAAAGCCTCATCTTTGTCCAGTGGAGTGGCTGGTGGGTTTGAACAGCTGACCTTTCTGTTAAGCAGTCCAGTGCTTATCCTACAGCACCATCAGAGAGCTTCTTTAGCTCCACAGGTAGCACCTAAAAACTAAGTTCTGATCTCACACAGTAGCCCCCTCTCCTTTAGCCCAGGCTGTTGCATCAGATGCATATAAGTCATGAGGGTTAAAAGTGGCAGCTCAGTTCCGCCTGGTGAGCGAGCATCTCCCCCAGCAGTGCGGGCAGATTTCATTCTCTCTGAAAAAAGGCAGTCACAGCCTCAGATGTGGCAGGCCTAAGACTTTCCCAGTTAGCGCCTTGTGTAATAATACCTGTGTGGCTGAAGTTGTGGAGAATACTAAATGGGACTTTTGAATCTCAACTGAATCTAGCCTTCCTCCCTTGCCACGACACCTCTTCATTTCTTTAGCCTCCTGAGTTGAATAATCCTTTTACAGCAATAATTAATAAATAGGCAGGGACTCATGCCAAATCAGATTAAGTTGTGTTATCTGCTCAGGAGCAGAAACGATTAAACTTGCTGAGGTCAGAGTGCTTGTCACCTCATTTATTAACTGCCTTTCCTAAACCGCCTTCTCAGGACAGAGCAGAAAGGCGGAACTGCCTAACCATGGGCTCTGTCTAAAATATTGTCAGGCAGTGAAGCCCACGTCAGTCACAGGCACGTTACCAGCAGGTGGTGGGAGGCTGACTGTGACCAGTGGTAGAGGTAGGACTTTGACAACGCCTCCAGTTTCTCAGGCAGCAAGATGCCTCCTCAGAGTAGGTCCATCCAAGAGAGGGGACAAGCATCCTGCCGGCTGGGGCTTCTCAGTCCCTTACCTGCTGCCTCAGCCTTTGGCTTCTGGCAGAGAGGCACTAAACTTCACTCAGCCCTCCAAGTGGGGTTTTAGAAGCCCCAGTTCCTGTAGCCAAACGTTTTCTTCCCTAAAGAATTTAGGAAAAAACTGTGTGCCTCCTTGCACATGTTTAAGTCTCTCTTGGAATTACATATCACGTTGTGATGCTTATAAATAAAGGATGTGATTTCTAACAATTAGATCGTTTGTGTGAACTTCATATTTGTCTTTGTGAGAACATTGGCACTGTGGATTTAGCTTACTGGATATGTAGGCAAGCTTCACTATACATGTCTACTCTAATTGGTGAAGCTAGTTCTCAAGGTCTAACCACCAGGCCAAATCAGACTTGTTTTCTGCCGCATCAAATCTGTATCATTATTTTCCATTCTAATTAGCATATTAGTGTACACCCCATGACAACCATCTGACTTCTGGGTTTGAATTCTTCCATTGATGATACACACAGCCTTGCCAAGAGTTTATTACCTGAATGAAGTAAGGGATCATCTCCTTATCCTTTCTTGCTCTACTCTCATAGAACTTTCTCTTTGAAGCAAGGCAATATAGGATTGTCCCAGGGTAAATTCAGGAGCGTGGGAGCTACGTGGGTTTTTCCTGAAATGGAAGTAAGGTGGTTGTGACGGTAAAGGTGACTGAAGAGAGAACATATAGAACCCAAGTATGTTCTTCAGCTGATAAGTTTTAGGAAAGAGGACATATACAAGTTAAAGATCTGGAAATTTATTTAAATTGTTGTTTTTAGTTTCTGTTGGGTGTGCCTCATACTCACAGCAGAATGAAGTGCTGCTCTGTCCAGCTTTATCTTTTGATCTCTTGCAAAATGGGACCATTCTAATCTTTAGTGTTTCCATTGGCTGAGTTTTGGAAGCAAATTGTCAGGTCTTCCGATTCCATCTTTGTCTGGAATCTCTGCTGGAACCTGTTTCAGCATCATAACATCCCACAAGCCTACATGACAGATGAGTGTTGGCTGTCCAGGAGGCTTATTGAGTAGAAATCAAACACGGGTGTCCTGGGTAGAAGGCAGGAATTCTACACTGAAACACTATTGTTTCCTGAAAATTTTTTTTAAAAAGCCACAAAAATTATTTTTGAAAAATCAAGTTGTAGACTTGGTTTGGACTCATAGCGACCTGTAGGGCAGAGTATAGCTCTTCCTTAGGGTTTGTAAGGTCAGAAGTCTTCACACAAAAACAGACGACCTTGTCTTTCTCCTGAAGAGCAGCATTTGGATTCAAAACGCTAGCCTCACCATTAGCAGTCCAATGCTTATCCCACTGTGCCACCAGGGTTCCTTTTACATACAACAGCAGCCTGAAACTAGATCATTCTGTAACTGAGATAAGACCAGTTAATTAGACTTCATTCAGTATTTGTCCCATTTTCTAAACCTGCCAAGTAGAAGAGTTGGAGCCATGGAACTTGGCCTTTTAATTTAGTATTCCAGGTTTCACTAGACCTGGAGTTATTGTAGATAACGCTTCATGCAGATATTTGTAGGGTATTTATCTAGGGAAAAGGACACATGTGTCCTGGAATGTAGTGTTTCAGATGCCAGAACTAGGAACAGTGAGGAAAAGTTAGAAGGAGGCCGGGTTTGGTGCAACATAAGAATGAAGTTAGGTTGACATGATGGACTACCGTTTTTGTTTTTTTAAAGTTTTTATTGTGAATTGAGTGAAAGTTTACAGGACAGATCATCAGTTTTACATTCAACAAATCATATACTTTGTTTCATTACAGTGATTATAATCCCCTCCATGTACCATCAGTTAACAGTATTTCTCTCTATTCATGTTAGCTCTTTTTAAAACAAAAAACACTCAGACATATATAATAATTTACACCACCAAAGGGCACTTTCTGCAAATCTGCCTCCTGGCCGCCAGCTCTCAGTCCCTCTCTTTCCATGAATCTAGGGTCCTCAGCTGCTCTCTCTCTCCAGGTCCTCATCTCTGCCTCCATTTCTGGTGTCACTGGATAAGGTCCTGATTTATGCTTGTGCTCTTCTTCCTTGATGGTCCTAGAGTCCTCTGTTTCTGGACTATAAGATTAACTACTCCCCCGTTTTTGTTACAAAACTTCTACGTTTACAATAGTGACAGTCGCAATTAGTCATGATAACAATTATTCACTATTGAATCATAAGAATCTTATCTCCATCTCTTTTCACCAGACCCTTCTAGACAAGATGAAAACTATTCAGTGGGGACTCTGTCTTACCCCACACACTCTTAAACTAAACTGCCTCTTGAAACCTTGTAAGCCAGTCACTTCATGCCTTTATTGCCCCCTCATTTTAGGTAGCCAATGTCTAAGTTGCCTGTCCCTATCTACCCTGTATACAGAGAGGAGATAGCATTGATACTTGATGTGAAGACTCCTTCCCTCTCTGTTGGTATTTTGAGCTACTACTTCCATGAGTTTAGGTCAAGTTCATCAAATTGGGGCCTAACATTTTTTGATTATTTGTATTGCATAAAATACCTAAAGCCTGCATAGTAATCCTGTACAATAGATATCATTACTGCAAAGAAACTGAGTCCCAAAGAGGTTTAGAGGCTCACCCAAGGTCCCACAGCCTTAGCTCATCCGTGCCTCTAAAGCCATTGTATAAGGCTGCCTCTCATGGGCAAAGCCCTGATATAGAATGGACTGTCTGCCAAACACCTTTAGCCCCGTCTAAAAAAAAAAAAAGACATAAGAATAATTTCCATAACCTCGGAGTCACACTCCAGTTAGAAATTTAAATGTGACTGGTAGATGTTTCAGAGGAGAAAGAGGAGACATGGCTGAGGCAGAAGACTGTTACTTCACTTAAATAAAGTGAATACTTTTACAGGCTATTTAAAGAGAAAATCTGCAAGTAGACCAGCTTATGTGCAGAGTGAAGAAGGATTGGTCAGGAGACAATGTTGTCACATAACCCTCCAAGAGAAACCATATATAAAGACCTGTGTCAAACATTCATTTAAAATCCTGTTTCTTCATTATCATGTAAGACAGCTTATTAACTAATTATAAAAAAAACTAGTATTCTTTCTTTAAAGACTTAAAAAAAAATACCAAAACTGTTGCCATCAAATTACTTTACCTCGTGGCAAAGCCATGTGTTAAGGAGTAGAGCTGCTCCATTGGCTCTAAACTTTAGAGAATCCTATCACCAGGCCTTCCTTCTGCTGTACCACGAGATGAGTTTGAACTGCCAACCTTTAGTAGTCCAGTGCAAACCATTTGTACCACCCAGGGACTGCTAGGGAATAGGCTATGAAGCCAATGAAGAAACTACTGTGTCATCTTATTCATTATTGCACTAGCATCATGCTTAATAGAGTTGTTATTGTTAGGTGCCATCGAGTTGTTGGAACTGACTCATAGCAACTCTATGCACAATAGAACAAAACACTGCTCATCCCTGGGCCAGCCTCACAGTCATTGCTACACTTGAGCCCATTGATGATGCCACTGTGCCAATCCATCTTGTTGGGAGTCTTCCTCTTTTTCTCCCACCCTCCACCTTACCAAACATGATATCCTTCTCAGTGACCAAACCCTCTTGACAATATGTCTTAAGTATGAGAGATGAAGTCTGGACATCCTGGCTTCCAAGGAGCATTCTGGCTGCACTTCTTCCAACACAGATCTGTTTATTCTTTTGGAAGCCCATGGTACTTGCAATATTCTCCTCCAACACCTTAACTCAAATGCATTAGTTTTCTATGGTCTTCCTTCTTCACCATCCAACTTTTGCATGTAGGTGAGATTATTGAAAATACCATGGCTTGTTTAAGGCTCACCTTAGTCTTCACACTTAAGTCTTTGCTCTTGAGCACTTTGCAGAGTTCTATGCAGCTTAATAGAGTAGACTGTCAGTAAACATTGAACAAGTGCAGGAGTCAGTAGATGACCTGACAGAATCCCATGGTCTTGTGCTTGTAAACCACGAAGTGAAATGTATCTTTTATGCCCAAGAAAAGGACTCTGTAAGGGAATGAGAAAAGATTTTCTGGTAAAGACTGGTCTTTCCCCAAGCCAAATCTACAAGTCTTATAGTAAAGAACCTGGTAACACAAGAGGACTTTCCATTACTTATAGTTAGATTAATCTCATGTTTTTGAGTGTTGTTGACCTTTCATCTACTTTCCCTTTTTTCCTGCCCTTCTGTCTGTTTTTTCTTTCTCACTGTTTTTCTCCTTTTGAGTAAACAGTCCTTTATTGAACACATTCATGTGCCTAGCAGAGGACTTGTTAAGTGCTGTCAACTCGATTCTGACCCATAGCGATCCTGTATAGGGTTTCTGAGGAGCAGCTGGTGAGCTTGAACCGGTGACCTTGCATTCAGATGACTTTGCAGTCTGACGCATTAGCCCACAGCGCCACACCAGGAGTCCAATTTAGACATTGGGTACATAAAATTGGGGGACGGGCCTTTATAGGCATGAAGTGACTAGCTTACAAGTTTTCAAGAGGCAGTTTCGTTTCAGAGTGTGCGGGGGAAGGTAGAACCCAAAAAATAAAAAAATAGAGGAAGGAAGAGGAGATGCTTCTGATCCATGAGGTCCTTCCAGGAAGCCTGTGCTTTCTAGGAGACTGCTCCCCAGCCAGACAAGGTGTATCCATATGTATGTGATTGCTACTGCTACTGTTAACAAAACACCAATGCTCCAACCACTAAAGGACTGCATCTCTCCTGGAACTCCTGAATTTGGTGTGGAAGTCGGGATAGTTTGTTCTTCAGTGTTTGTCTGCTTTTGTACTTTTGGAGGTTTGTTGCTATCCTCATGCTACAGATTCTTACAAGTTTTCTGCAGTTCACAAATTAACAGCAACAAAAATAATCAGTATACAATTTAAACTTTATTTTATAAAATATCTTCTCTGAAAAGCAAATCATCCCTAAGATGGCAGAACCAGGTTAAAAGCAGAGGACTAGTGGTAAATAATATAGTAGTTAGTAAAACATGCTTTAGTCGGATAGAGGGGAGTGTATATAACAAACAAACAATTCTAGGAGGTGATCAAG
Source organism: Chrysochloris asiatica (assembly GCF_000296735.1). Lineage (NCBI taxonomy): Eukaryota > Metazoa > Chordata > Mammalia > Afrosoricida > Chrysochloridae > Chrysochloris > Chrysochloris asiatica. The sequence goes on from NW_006408590.1 coordinate 12,575,904, forward strand.
GCTTTGAGAGAAATAGGGTGCTGATACTGAAAACTAGCCGGAGTCCTGCCAAGAGTAGCTTCTCAGAGAGCTGACATTTTAACCCAGTGACTGCCCCAGTGGGATGAGTTGAAGTCTTGGCTCTATTCCAAGCGAGGCATGTCATTGGGCATACAAGATGATAGCTTCTCCTTGTATTTTCTCCTAATAGTAAATGACCTCAGGTTTAGGGTAATTCATAGCCTCTGTTTCTACTAGCAATCTTTTTTGTCGAGTAAGTTTAAAAATTGACCCTCACCTGCTCCTTTTTTCTCATAACCCACTTACTTTGTACCAAGGAGCCCTGAAGGGACAGTGGATAGGTGCTCAGCTGTTCACTGAAAGGGCAACAATTCTAACCCAGCAGCCACCCTGAAGACAAAGGTGTGTCAGCCTGCTCCCGTAAAGATTACTGCCTTGGAAACCATATGGAGCAGTGTCACACTACCCGATTTGGTTGCTGTGACTTGGAATGGGGTTGGTTTTAAGTTCTGGTACTTTGTTCCAGGCACTATGCATTTCACATGTATTATTTTCTTTAATTCTCCAAGGTTCTGGTTGAGTGGTAATCAGCAGTTCAAATCTATGGGAGAAAGATGAGGCCTTCTGCTTCCATAAAGAATCACTGCCTCAGAAACCCTATGCAGGGTTGCTATGAGTCAAAACTGACTCAACAGTTCACCACCAACAACAACAACAACCCAAGGAAGTAGGTTTTATTATCATTGCTGGTCCTGTAATCAGATACAGAAATCCAAACTTAGAGAAGCTAAGTAACTTGCCCAAGGCCACACTGCTCAAAAGTGCTTGAGTTTAGACGTGAATCCAGGTACATGAATCCTTGTGTGTCTGACAACAAAGCCTGTAGTCTGAACCAGTCTCCTGCCTCCCTCCTTGTGATGTTCTAACTCATCTAGTTCTCCTTTCCCTTTGCAGTGGTACCAGTGAGGAAGAAGACACATGAAGGCTTGCATCCCCAGTGGAAAATCATCCTCCCCTCCCTGTATATGTGTAATGGCTTCTGATTTCTGAGAAAGCTGCCTGTCAACAAGCGTACTTCCACCAGATATGTCCCCAGATTCCCCAGGTCTTTCCAAGGGACGGCCACTTCTCACGTTTACTGACTTTGTACAGTTTTTACTTTGAGGCTGTGGTAGGTCAAGGAGAATTGCCTGTTGGATCAACTAGGAGCAGTTAAGAAGGAGTCTTCCAGTAATTCTTCAATGGCTGCTTTGAGCATGCTCAGGAAAGGCCGCCCGTGTAATATTGTACAACCCAACAGTATTGCTTCATTAGGAAGGATCTAGAATAATCTTGAGGCGACAGAGTAAAAGCCCCACTTTGTTCAGATTAAAGTATGGGATAAATGAGGGCAAAGTGAGACAGAATTGCCTCATGTGAATAGTCTCTAGAGGTCCCGCTCTAAATTTGTGAAAATGCAGTACCATGAATTAGGATGGATGACTTCAAAACAGGGTGGAGGGAAGAGTTAGCGTTAGAAAGACAGGGAAATATTTTTAGTACATGAGGTTGCATAGGGCTTCAGATTCATAATTCAGTACTGTGGAAATGAAAAAATGATTGAGGAGGCAGAAAGGAAATGACCTTTTAAAGAGGGGGAAAAAAAGGACCAAAGACAAAGGAACCAGATTCAAAGTTGAATTCAGCCTTTCTCAAGGAAAATTGCCTGCGTTTCCAAAATAGTCACTTAAAGGATCTGACAGAAGCTGAATTACTTGGGTCAGTTCTGCAGTTTTCTGGGCCTTCTTCCAACATGAAAGGCTGGAATGTGTACCAAATAGGAATTTGGCCTTTGGCCTTAGCCTGTTGTTGTTAGGTGCCATCGAGTTGTTCTGACTCTTAGCGAGGGTTTCAGGAGCGACTGTAGGGAGAATTTTTGCTACTCCATGGTGCTGAACTGAGCAGACAGACAGCAGGAACTCCAACAGCAGCCCTCTTCCCGTGGCATTCCCCACCCAACGGACTTCGGGATCATCTCCTAACCCCTACCTGGTTCTCACGTGAGATAAGTCGAGACAGACTCACGGTTGTACTTCCTCTCCCCATTCCTGAATGACATTTTCTTACAGGCAAGCTTCTTACCCGCCAAGTCAGCAGCGATCCGCTAGGGGAATACACAACTACAAGCTAAAAACAACAACAAACACTTGCATCTTCCTGAATTGCCAGTCTTACTCAACGTACGGTTTGGAATAAGGGGGATGATGTCATTTTTTAATATAAAATATGCAGCTGTGAAGTAGAATATATATACAAACTGTTCAGGTACAATGGAGACGTCAAAGGGCATTCTGGTTTGCAAATGGGGGTATGTGCTCACTCGCCTTGGTAGTGCTCCAACGCTCACTTCCGAGAAGCGCACTTGGGCTCTTGCTAGGCCTTGGGGTTGCTGCTGGCCCGCTGTCTAGCCACCCTGTGCCCTGGGTCAGAACCTCTACTTCATGCCTGCCTCTCGACCTGCTGCCCTATCCAAAAGCGTCAGGGCTCGCTGATGTGTGTGTGTGGTGGGGGGAAGGTTTTGAGACAGACAGCACTTGTTTACTGTAGGAGTTCCTATTTATTTGCCATGGTTCAGTCCTGTGCATGGTGTGAATTCTTGTACCCATTTCAGACCAGGAAGCTGGCAGGTATCGGCACTTCTGGACTAGGGTTACCACAATTCACTAAATATGTGCAGATGTTGGGGATGGGAAAAGTTTAAGCTCATTTTTCTTTTAAGTGTTTTTCTCTGAAATGGCTAAGACCATTTTGGTGCTTTACCTGTCTGTCGGAGAGACTAGAGAATTGGACATATCACTGATTACAACCCCCAGCCATATGCAATAAAACTACCCCAAAAGAAGGTCCAAAGAAGCCCACCCTTAAAAGAGTTCGGTGTTAAGTGTCGTCAAGTCAGTTCCAACTCATAGCGACCCTATATCAGGTTTCCAAGGAGCTGCTGGTGGATCTGCACTGCCCACTTTGTGGTTCGCAGTCCAGTGCTGATCCCACAGCCCCACACCCATAGTCCTGAAACAGTTTAGAATTTTGAAAAGAAGCCTTTAGGAATTGGAAGCATGGGCTGTCTTCTCCAGTAATTAACTGTTTAATCTCCAGATAGTAGCCTAATCTTAGCAATGGACAGATCGTTGATTCCTCCATATCTGAGCATTATTACTGCATTATTATTATTATTATATTATTAGTTTAAATCAGTACTTGGGTAATCCAAGCAGTGGGTATGAACAGAATATAAAGAAATATGTGCCAGCCTGCCTCAGTGAATTATCATATCTCAGTAATCCTCAAGAAAAGCACTTTTGCTTTTACGTAGAAAGGATTTCAGATTTGCTTTATGGGCTCCAGCTGTCTTCAGCACCTGATAAAACTTTAACCAGGGAATCATTAAACCCAGCACAGTAGCATCTGCCCGGGCTCCCACGTTCCTGCTGGCAGCATTTATCAACTGAAGGACCCCGAGGCTTCCTGCAGTGGTATCGGTGTGCCCACAATTTGGAGCATGCTGCTCTGCCTGAAACCCACCATAGTGAGGCCCCCTTCCTGCCAGGCCCAGTAAGAGTTCCAGTACCCAAAATTGTGTCCTGACTGGCTGCCTTCGGAAGGCTGCAGAACCCCCCTTGGAGAAGTCATCAAGGGTGGCAGCTAATGAATGTCTCCAGACTCAATGGGGTGCTCACAGCCGTCACTGGCAGCATTCCAAATGCTGGGTGTCTGTAGACTGAGAGGGGTTTGCCCTTTCATTTGACATCATTAAATCTAGGCAATTCCAAGCCGTGTTTAGAGTCCCAGCTCAGATGTCTCAGGAACGGAAATATTTTGTATTGAGAACCTACTGTACTACACCTCCATTTCTCAGATGTTAAAACATCTGTGAAGTAGAAGAGCCCTTTGCCTCAAGTTCACAGCTAGGTAATAAATTTTGAATTCAACTCTCCTTAGCTGGTGCCAGGCCCTTGGTGGTACACCATGCATCCTTTTTCCTGGTCTCAGCCTCCCCCACTGCAGTCTGACTGCCCCACTCTGAATTGTGTGTGTGAAATCATCTTGAATGGCTATTGTTTGGGTTGGAAAATGTCATCAGGGTAGCCTTATTCCGTCACTTCAGCAGATGTTTTCAGTGCACATTGCAAACTTGAGCCCACTCCAGGTGTTAGAAGACCTGTTCCTTCTTTGGTATCACTCACAAATAAGATCTTTCTAGGCCTTCAAGAGTCAAGCACTTTTCAGAAACAGTAAAAGCTAAAGGTATTCTACTAGCCACACAAACTTTATTTTTAAATGTTAGCTGTTGCTCTACTGCAGAAAAGGAAATATTCATTGTCCTTAGTAAACCTAGCCCATTCTGTGTTCTGTGAGAATGTTGACTCAAAGCCCAGTGATTCTGGACTCTCCTGCCAAGAGCTGATTTTAGTTAGAATTCTAGATACGCACAGGCTTCAAAAAACAATGGACTTAAAAGAGAATGGGATTGTTCCCCGAAAGTTGTGAAGCCCCCTCATGCGTGTGCTATCACATATCCATACACACATCCCACGTAAGAACTAAGGGAAACTCAAAGCCTCCCCTCATAACCTTGCATATCACTCAGAGGTTTCTTCCAGTCCTGATCACCAGTGGCACAGGTCATTGGAGCATAGCTGCTGACTTACAAGAAGATAAATCCCATAACAAAGGTGACCAGTTCCTAAAGCAGTAAGCCAGGTGGCAGCCCCCAGAGAAATTGGGGTACTCAAGGCTGTCTGATGACACAGGAAACGTATATGAAGCCACTTTGGTGGCCTGAGAGTCTGATCCCTCTCCTCTGAGGACATAGCTCCAGAATCCATGACAGGGCCTAGGAAGTCCTCCTTCCCAACCTAGAAGATAGTCTCCTTGCAACACCTGAAAGTCCAACCTTCGGGCCCTGTGTGTTAAGTTCCATCAAGTCAGTTCCGAATCTTAGCAACCCAGTTTAGGGCTTCCAAGGAGCAGCTGGTGAGTTTGAACCAAACTTGAGGTCGAGTTAGGGGTGAATTAATGAAATGTTTGGCCCACAGTTAGGGGGTTTATTAGGGAACTTACCAGGTTAAAGTTCAGGATCGGAACAACTCAGGGCACCGTTCTTCCATTCAGGATAGCCTCTCCTCAGCCATGCCCACTGTGTTTGAGACGGTTAACAAAATAGAAGCTATGAACACACAATGAAAGCCTTCCTATTGAGTCCAACTCATTTCTATAGTGCAAAACGTTATACTTTTTCAACTGAAGTATACCACAGGCAGGCTTCTCTCTATCTGACCAGTGTTAGAAAGCTCTTTTAGGGCTCCTGATAAATGCCCACAGAACACATCACTTCACCATAAGCCTTAGTATCAGGGTAATTTTTCAGTTGATAATTTTGTAGGGCCCATAAATGTCATAAATTTTGGCTGGAAAAGGTTCCCTACCCCTGCTCTACAGGGTTACTGTGTGTAGGAACCAATTCAATAGCACTTAAATATGTCTGTGAGTAAGGTGTGGGTGTGGCATGGTGGAATATTTGGAAGTCCAAGGTCAGATCTTCGTGCTGACTGGGGCCATGTACACAGATTGACCCCTAGAGACCTCGGTCTCCTATGCTGTAAAAGGTGGAGGGGAAACCGGGTGGTCTGTAAAGTCCCTTCGGTTCTTTAAGCTTTCTTCTGCAACAGCGGTATTCACCTTCAAGTTCTGAGCCATGTTTTGTGGACTGAGGGATGGTAGGTAATTAATTCCATCAGTGTGGGAAGGGAAGGGGAATCTTTGCCCATTAGATAAGGGCAGCTCTTGGTCCATGCCCCTCCATTTATTCGGTTAATGCCCATGAGAGCACCGAACCAATGCTCAGCAGGTCTTGGCTGTTGCAGACACGCTTTTCAACCAGGAGATCAATTGCATGTTTACTGTGCACTGTGCATATCCTGATGCTTCTGTGTTGAAACCGCATCATGCATTGACTCCAGCCCAGCCCAGAGAGAAAAGGTGGCCCAGATTCCATCAATATTGCCTTTGCCCAGCAGTTCTTCCAAAACCCGTTTTAAAATCCTTAAGACCCAGGTAGTTCTTACTTTCTGGATACCTGCCTGGTAAAACAGTATCATTTGGAACCGAGAAGACACCCAAACAGCAGAGAAACAATAAACCAAAGTCAGAACACGGGCCGTTGCAGGAATAGGAAAAGAGCGAGACATTGGTGCCCAGTGGTGAGGCCACGGTGGGCCACTTAACAGCTTTGTGGGACAGCAGATTGGCTTACCTGTGCTAGGCGTTGACCCTGGCCGGTCTTAAAGTGACAGGCTGTGTGCACTGTGGGTGGAGAACCACAGGCTTCTTCAGCCTCTGCCAGTTTCCGGACAGTCACATTCCCCCTTAGTCCTCTCCTCTTCCACTCTGTAAGCTAAACAAGAGAACACTCAATCTTTCCAGTGAACTACATGTTTGAGTTAATGTTTCAGTATATCATTTCATACTGTAAATTATCTTGTAAGAGAAATTTACCGCTATCCCAGAATGTTCGGACTCAGTGCCCCTGTGCATTTGGAAATCAATAAACTCTTACTGGAAATACCATTTGTCTCCCAGAGTTGTGCACAAAGGACCCTGGTAGGTGTAAATATTCAGGATGATCTGCATACTGAGCCGTGGTAATGCCGGAGCCTATGGTGTTTTGGTGATTGGATGTAGGAGTCTAATTTTCTCCTCCTGACTTCCCAGAGTGACTTTGGAAATCTCTGCAAGGTGGCAAAAGGACAAACTTAAAATTATTATTTGGAGAGAGATGTTATTAAGGCACATCATTCTTAGGTTAAATTTTCTCAACAAAATAAGTTGTAATCGAAAGAATACTTGGATTCTGAATATTTTTAAATAACGTTAATGTTAAGTGCCCTTGCGAATGATATTTTTAAATAATGTTGATGTTGAGTGCCGCTGAGTTGGTTCTGACTCATAGCGACCCTGTTTAGGGTTTCTGAGGCGACTGGTGATTTTGAGCATCAACTTTGTAGTGCAAACCAACCTTGGGATCCAGTGTTTTACCTTTATAATGTGGATTAACCATGTAATTGATGAAGAGATGGAATTAGGTTGCAAGTGAAGCAATTCCAGTCTGGTTTTGAAGATAACAATCAGAAGTTCATTGAAACCAACGGTTATATACTCAGACTTCAGGAGGTAATTGCCCAAACCCACGGCAGATACTGTGTGGACAAAAAGGTGCAAGCAGGCCTTGTCTAAAGGCCTTACAAGTCAGTTGTTTCTATCCCTGAGGAAACCCATTCACAGGAACGTCTGGAGGAACGGCCAGTTTGTGAACCTTGCTCTAAGTTTCTTTTTAGCACATTTCTCTTTGTCAGATCCCATCTCATGTCAGCTTGGAACTTTGCTCGCTTTGGTAAAATTGTCCAAGATCGGGAGATGAGTCACTCAAGGTCACCCATTGAGCCAGGCTGGTGTCATGCCCACACAGCAGACAGCCTGTCTCCTTCCTCCCCCCTCCCACCCCCCTCCCAGTTGCTGAGGACGCAGCCTTTGCCTGGTGGGATGGGACTGCCATGCACTTTAGCACTCTGGAGTCTCAGTTATTTACTAAACCACAATGTGTTTGGAGGTTTTCTTCTCCACTTTGTGGTGCCGGTCTCTCAACCACACATCCCATTGCCTCAGCCTTTCTCATTTTATTAACCTTGCTTGGCCCAACTTGCAGGTAGACCCATTTCCTTTACCCTCATAAAAGGGTGAAATTGCAACCTGTCTGGGATATCTCCTGGTTTTAACAAGACTTCAAAGTAAGATAGATACACCTACAAGAAAGAAAACAAAACTAGAAGTCTGCTTGAAGCCAGTAGCTGGCTGTATTGTGTGTGCACGTGTTTGATGTTGCATCTCCAGGTTAAAATCATTCTTTTGTTAATGTTGTTAAGTGCTGTCTAGTGTGTACCCACTTAGAGCGACTCTGTATTGGGTTTGCAAGGAGCAGCAGGTGGGTTTGAACCACTAACCTTGTGGTTAGTAGTCCAGTGCTTTTCATACAGTGCCATACCAGGACCCACTTTTTGTTAGCAGCTACTGTTTAGGGGATAGTGATATGGTTCTGTAGAATAAGCACTGGACTGCGACTCACAGGGTAGGAGGTTTGTGCCCACCAGCCGCTCTCTGAGAGAACTTTACAGCTTTGGAAAGCCTACCTGGGTCACTATGAGTTGGAGCCAACACAACGGCACTTAACAGCCATTTAGTGAGTTCTTCCTCTTGGTCAGGAACTATATTCTCACAGCACTTATATTATCCCCCATTTTATTTCTCAGGAAATAGATTCAGAGATTTCAAGTATTGTGCCCAAGGCTAAACCCTAACAAGTAGAAAACCAGGATTTAAACCAAGATCTTTGTTGTCGCTTGTTGAGTGCCATTGAATTGGTTTCGACTCAGTGATGGTATAGGATTTTCAAGGAGCAGCTAATGGGTTTAAACCACCAGCCTTGTGGTTGGCAGTCCAGTGCTGATGCTACAGCACCACTCCAGGTGTGTGTATGCTCAAGATCCAGCACTCTTCAAAACCCCTACTCTTAACTTAAGGAAGCTCTGGTAGCGTAGTGGTTACGAATCGGGCGGCGAACCTTAAGGTCAGCGGTTCGAAACTACCAGCTGCTCCGCGGGAGAAAGATGAGGCTTTCTACTCCCATAAAGATTTACACCCCCGGAAACCCTGTACAGGGTCGCTATGGGTCGGAACCGACTCGATGGCACTTAACAACAACAACAACTCTTAACTTACACCCCTAGCTACACTGTGTCCCCCATACCTTGGTGAGTAACCTCACCTCCACCGGTGACCCTTGGCAGAAGCATTAGTTTAGCTTTGTACAGTATGCAGAGAGGGGAAGAGGGCTCAGGACACCAGTGAAACCCTCGTCTGTTATGCAGCTGTGTTAGACTTGCTTTATCACTTTGATTCCAAGGCCATAAATAATGAAATCAGCAGGAGAGGCTCCGCCATGGCTGCTTTGGCTATGGTCTTAAAGTCCCGAAAGTCAGCCAACGTTGACATCGAGTCTGTAATGTAATTAAACATCTCCAAGGCGCCTCTGACAGCTTGACATTAGGCCAGCTTCAGATTCTTGGAAAGAGACTACAGAAGGAGCTTGTCTGTTTTAAAGGTCATTTACAGAGTTTAGCGATCATGGATGCAGCAGGCCACTAGCCTTACTAAAATGGCCCACAACTGGTCAGTCGAAAAAAACGCTGGCTGACGGGGGCAGGGGGTGAGGGGAGACCACAGGTTCTGTTTCAAGGCAGCGTTGGCCACTCTGAGTAGATGTAGTGGGTAAAGCTCATCCATCCAAGTGGGGAAAAAAATGTATGGATAGGACATTATCATTGAAATGAAATAGCAGACGTAGCCAAGGAATAGTGTAGGGACTTGATCCCTTTGTGAATCTCGTGATAGATGAATGTGTGGAAATAGCAATGAGCAGAAAAAAGAACAATACAGGACTGGTGGTAATATGAGGAAATAGAAGTCATGTTGGAAGACTTGGAGCGAGTGTAAGAAATGACTGTGTTCACCAGAGAAATCAATTACTTCCATGTGTCCCCTTTTTTAAAGAACCTGTTTGACACTATGATGTAAAAATCAGACTGTGTACATCCTTTGTATTACATTTTTTTAATTAAATGAACTTTTGGCTCATAGTAAAAAGAAAGAGACAAAAAAAGCAAACCAAATGGTCCACAAGTATCAGACCATTTTAGTCATTCAGTAGTTACTCATTTACCTAGGGGTCAGTCGCCTGAGAGAACCCTCTGTCTCTGAACACAAAGCCCAAACGTGATTTGCTGATGAGTAATTGAGACTGAACGGAAAACTCTGGAACAGCTATTCAACCCATTCAGAAATGACTGGGAGCTCAGAAGTAAGCAAAGCTTCTGACCCATTGAAAGAAACACTATGAAGCAAACAGTAAGAGTAAGGCCATGCATTACCCAGCAAGCACCTGCTCAGAGCCACTTTATTCTGACTCCACACAATATGCTGTTTGGTTGTGAGGTTTCCAAGTCTACAGCAGATTGAGTAAAACGGAGCTCAAGAAGGAAGAGGAGCAGTGGAAACAACAAAAGATTGAAGTGGACATAGTTTTAGAGCGGTGGTTAGTGCCCCAAACAGGAATGGTTGTTGAATGTGAACCGCCAACCTTTCCATTAACAGTCCAGTGCTTATCCTACAGTGCCACACTCAAAATGACCCTGGACATCACATATGCAGAAACAAAATTATACTCAGAATAAGGCAAGAATATGTATTTCAAATGTTTTAGAAATGTTTGTATCATAAATGGAAAAAAATTAAACAACCTTAGTGGTTAGAATTAACATTTATGACTCTCCAGAACATTTAGCTAACAAAACAATACATCCCTCCAACTAAGATTTTATTGTTCATGAGCCTCTTGTGTTTAGAGAGTTTTTTGGTGGTAGAGGTGAGTTTTTTTTTTCACAGCTTTTTAAGTGACTTTCATGCTACAGTGCACTGCATACAATGGTATGAACAATGGATGTGCCAAGTTTATATTGTGATGGATAAAACTAATAACCAGAATGCAGGTCAAATACTGTTACAACAAATACTGCTACTGTAAAAAGCACTTATGCATCCCAGTTATCTCGACACCCCTATCGATTGCCCATTTATTTCAGACAAATCGGCATTACAGCAAAATTGTAGTGTAAAGAAGAAACTGGACCCACTCCACAAGTTTGGTTGTAACACAATTCAAGTTGTAATTATAGAGTCTCTTGGATTTCTCCAACACTTCTGTGAGAAGAATAAGCCTTAGGTAGACACAATACTAGCCTGGAAAGCTGGTGTTTACTTGCTGTTGCTAAGAGGAGAAAGAATTAGGAAGGAAAGGACACACGGAGTTGTATGGCAATGTCTCCTTAGGGAATTTGGTCTCCAGGGCCACTCTTGACCTTAATTCTTGTAGCCATCAGCCAGAGAGTGACTTGCTTCTAGCGGTGATGTAATGCATATATATTAAACCATAGGGTTGAAGACATGATTCACTTCCCATGGGTAACTGAGCACTTTGTGGTAACCTGGCCTGAAGATCCTAAGACAAAAAAAAAAGAATCAGAAATATGGATGTTTGGGACAAAGAGAATGGAGTTCTCTTTTTCCCGTGATGAACTGCTTTCAACATTACATGGTTTCAAAGCCCAGGCCACATGGATTATATATAGAACTGATCTAAATCCATCAAATGCATTCCATTTGGTATACAGGCCCTTGTCTTCCCACAGCAAGGATTTTCCATGCCAATTCATCTTTTGCTTGTAGATACAATGACATTTGTCATTTGCTACAGCATTATCTTTCTAGCCTTATTTCTTTGACTTAAAAATATTTTTTACGAATACATTTGTGATCAACAGTTTGTAGTACCCTTAACAGCAGAAGGGATTAACTCAGAATTCACTACTGATCAGTACAATCGGCCAAAAGGAAGAGGAGGGGAGAAGGAAATTGTCCACTGTTTCCCTGCTGATAACACCTGGCTCAGACCCCAGATCCACATCATAGTCCAAAGAAGTTCATAAATTCTGAGCACTGCTCAGCTTGAGGAGCCAGCCGGCAGTGCTCCTATGGAGTCATGCCATTAGTCTGTTCACCTCGGCTTGCCTCCTCCTCCAAGCCAGAGTAGAGTCAAACATTTACACATCCCAGGCTGGAGATCAGGTTGAAAAGAGGTTGGATGCTTTGCTTGGCTCTTGAAAGCACTGAGTCTATGTGTGGCGCTCGGACTGGAGAGCGTTTAGTTGCCACCTGCGTGTTGTTACTAGGACACCTGGAGATTGGAGGTGTTAGTTGGAAATAATGTTTCTGGGTTTAGTTTCTCCCCATACACTCAGGTTTATGGTACCTTTTGAACTCTGTTGCACTGACATGTACTAGTATCAAATTCAGCCTATTGCAAGTGGGAGCACTATGAAAGAGGAACAAGATCGCCCTTTGACTAGCTGGTGTTCAGAGATGGAGGTGGGGAGGCAGGGCAGTTGCAGGTGGAGATGATAAAGAAGCCATGCATAACAATAAAAATGGGTGTTTTTTTTTAGCAATTAAACCAATTTCCAGTTGCTAACAGGTGAGTTCTGGTTTATTCTTCCCAAACAATCTATTTTTTTCTAGAAAACACTGGTCTCTCTGATCAAAAAGGAGCATTCCTTCTGAGACTGTACCTAGCCCCCTTGTGGCCAAACTGTACTTACTCAAAGCAAAGTTGCCTGGTAAGCCCCTTTCCCCACCTCTGGTGTTAGGCCAGCTAGGGCCTACCATTGTGTTTGGCTAATGCTTCAGAGAAGTGTCTGCTCTTTGGCTATTGCTCGGATGGTTGTACAACCCACCCAGAGGGTTTATGCCCCTCCTGACAGCCAGACCCTGCACTTTCTTTTATATTATGCTACTGAGTACTGAGGTCAGTCGCTGCCCTCAGAAAAGACAGCTTCACCATGACTAACTTCCTAATAATCATTGAAACAGTCTCAAGAGGACATGTTCAAATGCTGGTGTTTCCAGGCCTGGCACGTTGTCAAATGGCAGACTCAGAGAACAAATGCGAGAGCTGGCCGTGGTCACAAGTCAGTCAGAAGTGATCCAAAGTTCAGGCTTCCCCCTGCCTTTTATCCTTCCACCCTCTTCTTCCACCCCTACTCGGTTTCTTCCGGTCTTCCCATCTGGAAACCATAGCATCTCATGGGTTCCAGGCACAAATTCTCAGATTTCAGATGTTTGGGAAATTTCTCGGCTTGGGTCATTCTTCAAGTGTAAGATAATTCAATTTGGGAGGAAAAACAGCTGAGATCTTTCCGCAGAGGAGAAAATAAATAAGGTGTGGGTGTCTTCCCTCGCCAATTCAACTCCAGAAACCACACACAACGTCTAACTTCAGAGAAGGTATTCTGCCTCCCACTCCCACCCCCGTCCCCAGGAGGGAATGGAATGGAAAAACAAAATCTCCACTCACAAAGAAACATATTTTCTTTCTTTGGAGGCATAAACACAGCTGGCATCAGATAATACAATGTGATTGATTGTATGTGTGTGTTCATGGGGAGGAGTACGGGTCTCAGGAGGGTAGAACCTAGAGCAGTGGAATGAAGCAAAAAGAAAATGTAGATGAAATCGGGGGAACAACATTATGAACCTTAACCCCAGTGTTGCATCTCCAGGGTCTTCTCTCTTTACAAAATGGGGTGAGCTTGTTCCTGATGTTGGGTTTTTGAAGAGGAATCCAATGAAGACATGCTCTATAGAGCTCAGCACTGTGCCTGACTCAGAATAAGTACTTAACATTCTAAGATCAGAGCAAAGAAGTGACAGACTGTGAAGATGCTTCCCTTAGGAAGAGTGCCAACTCGTGGTTTTCCTTTCTCTGTGTGCACCCATGTGCCTATTGTGAGTGTGTGTGTCGGGATATGCCAAGAGAACTGGACTCGATCAACACCAACATGTAGACCTTATGGAGAACAGAATTTCCCCCAAAGGTACACAACCATGAAAAATACACTGTAGTCAGTGAAATTTCGGAGTAAAACGATGGGCTAAACAGTGCAGGAGAAAGATGAGTCTTTCTGCTCCCGTAAAGATTTACAGCCTCGGAAACCCTGTACAGGGTCATTATGGCGACTCGATGGCACTTAACAACAACAAACAGTGCTAAAGCAAGTTTCTTACCTGTAGGACTTCTCAGGGCTTTTATGTTTAAAGTACATTGTACAGCTTCGAAAAGGGGACCGAGTTTGGTTCTCTGTTGTTCACTTTTAGGGAACATTGAATTAGAGATGAGTCCAACTCACCTTGCTTACTTGATGAGAAAACAGAAGCTCAAAGAGATGAAATGTTTTGCCCAAGGTCATATGGCTTCCTAGGAATTTCAAGGTCAGATGCAAATGTGGCCAGTGGCTCCCAAAAGAGAAAAGCTGTTTAGTGACTCAGAGCCCACTGTGGAGCATTCTTGGAGACACTCCCAGTATGTTGATACTAACGGGCTACAGTTCTCAGCTTCAGGACCTGTACCAGCACAAAAGCCACTGGCTGGATGCTTCCTTCTGAAGGTGACACCATGGTGAGTAGGGGCTTCTAGCCTTGTGGCACAGTGACTAAGAGAAGCAAGAGCAATGGGAGGCACCTGTGGTTCACTGGGCTGGGCACTTGCTCTTTGGAGCTGTGGCTGTCCCTTTCCCTCTTCCCTGTCCTGCCTTCCTGTTCCTCCATTCCTGCCTGCATTCTGAGGTTGCTGCTGTTGCGGGAAGCAGAGGCACTAATCTGCTTGATTAAGATCTCTACCAACACCAACACACCAAACACCAAGGAGAAGGTGCTTTGGCAGACCACTTTACCCCAGTGCAATGGGTAGAGCAGTTTTGGACTGAGTAACAGTGTAACATAATTGGAGGTGGGAGGCTCTAGGTCATCTCTTTACAAAGATGACCATGGAGCAGTCTCCATTGCCTTCCATGGCACATTAGCCTAAGTCCCAGAGAACCCCAAGGGGCTCTCGGGGTATCAGTGTGGCCAGTAGCAGTGCTGGTGAGGTGGGGTGCCAGTATGAGTGTGTGTGTGTGCACACAACACCAGGGGGAGTGTGGCATACCAAGAAGAAAAATGACTTGGCACCCCTCCAAGCCAACATCTTTTTAAATATTATATTAACACTTATTTGGGAGAAAGGATAGGAGCAGGCATATACATATGCATGGTTGGAAGATATCCGTGGTACATACCATGCTCATAGATTCCAAAGTCCTGATCTTGACTAACCTGACCTCTTCTTCAGAAGATCATTTAATGTCCATATGTTGTTATTCTAGTTTATCCGTTTTGAGATCTCACCCTACCCCTCTCCAAATGGCTTTCAAAGTGTTCCTTTCAACTCCAGTACAACCTTCTCTAGCTCATTACATTTTACTGAAGCTTTAGCATGTCTGACCTTATAGACTGTTGGCCCCCCTAAGACCAGGCCTATGTCATATGTATGTGTCGTGTCTTCAGTCTGCTGATTGAGCTATGCCCCTGTTCCTTACTTAGAAAGTGTAGGTGACACCCAGATCACAACACCTGCCACGTGGTCATGCACTGTCTTGTACAGGGTTCGTGGCCTTCCAAATAAAAAGAGACACCATGGTGGTATTTTCTTAGGAGATTATTAGACCTTCTGGAATGCAGCAAGAGCATTAAGCTACAGTAAGGGATAAATGTCCTCCCCAAAACACATATGTGTACACTTGCTCCCGTCTTCTCCTCTAAATAAGTGTTACCTAATACTTACTGAATATTAGCTGTCTTCCCTCTGCCGCCTCTTTTTGCCCCTGTCTTCAGCCTCCTGCTTGTCTTTCTCTACCAGAGACAAGCAAGCACTATCCGGAGGAATTCAGGGACAACGAATATGACTAGAACAAGCTATTGCTGGAGTATCTCCCACTCTCAGAATGCTGTTTCTCACCTATAGAGCGACTCTGTGTTAAAGGACGCAGGGCACCAAGTACGGCCTTGAATGGAACCAACCCGCTAGCCCGTTGTGTAATGCTCATATCCTACAGGGCACAGTACCAGGATGGCTTATTAATTTATTTAATGGAAACAAATTTCCTTCTACTGGTTGTTTGGCAGAGGATGAGAAGGGTATTATTGGTCCTCCTTACTATGAGAGAAAGAAAAAAAGGGAAGGCTGATGGATTCTGCATTTTTAAAAAAGTCTAAATACAGTTGGAGTGAAATCTTGTGAACTTGAACTTGTTTCCTTATATTAACACTAAGTCCCAAGATATGTTAACATAAGACCTAAGAAAATGGCATTTCCAGCATTAAGCTTCAGATTGGCTTCCTTTCCTGGGCAGAGGTGGACAAGTTCACAAAGCCCAGTGGCTATCTCTTACCTATACTCTCTTCTTCCTGAAATACGAGGGGGCTTCAAAAAGTTCATGGAAAAATTCCATTATCTTTTGATTCCATTTTTCCACAGATTTTTTTGAAGCCCCCTTATAGAGTAGAGTCTTTGCTGAGTGAAGTAACGGGAACCTGGACTCTTGAGTCAGAATCCTGGATCTAACATTTGCTGAGTGACTTTTAAGCAAACAACTTCCTTGGCCTCCAGTTTCTCATCTAAAATGGGAATCATAGAAGCTACCAAGCTGGATTGATGAAATAATCAAATAAGCTAATTCATGTAAAGATTAACACAGAACCTCAGTAACTAAAATATATTTAAAATTTTTACCATTGTTAGAAGGGAACATCAATATTACTATTGTTATTATGTGCTGTTGATTGTGTAGGGTTTCCTAAGAGCAGCTGGTGAGTTTGAACCGTTAACCTTGCAGTTAGCACTTCAGTGTTTATCCTACATTGCCATACCAGAACCCTCAAATACTACCATTATTGTTATAAAATCACTGTTGCTATTAAGTGCCATCAAATCTGTTCTAATTCATAGCAAAACCTGTATAAGGTGTTCTAGGAATGGCTGGTGGGTTTGAACCACCAACCTTATAGTTAGCAATCTAGTATTTATCCTACAGTGCCACACCAGAATGTGTTATAAAATAATATGTTACATTGTTATAAATAAAGCATTATCATAAAATATAGCAAAGTGCGAATACAGGTTATTTTGAGGGAAATTTGATGCTATCCATTTTCACTGCTAGAAATCTGTCTAATCAAAACAGATATTACATATATACAAAGCTTTTTATCATAGAACTGTAGTATTGTTTTTTATGGCAGAAGACTTGGTAATGACTGAAATGTCCATCAATGGAACATTGACTAGGTGCCTCAGGACCCTTCCATGTAGAGGAATGTTCTGCAGATAACTGAGGATGGGGCTTTCACTGCATGCTCAGCCCAGCCAATCAATAGTGCTTCTGAAAGTCAGCAAGACCTCAGTATTTAGACTGGAAGCCAAGCTTTCTGTCTTGCAATCACAGAACATTCTCTGAGATGCCAATAAGATGGTTTCATCCTGCTGGGAACATGGGTTTGTATCATCCAAACCAAATCCTGAAGAGCCACAAGTGTTAAAGAAGAAGCAAGGGACAGTCTTGATTAAATGAAACCTTGGTTCTCCGTCTCTCTCCGGTTACCTGCAAGTCATGAGGCCAGTAGGGTGGGCCACATGAGTTATGGCCCTGATGTTTGGACATCGTTAATCCTCCTTAGAGTTGCCTACTATGAAAGGAAGAAGAAAAGGTCATCTGATAAGCCATGTTCAAGCATCGAAAGTGGAATGACTCCCCTGATCCCTAGCCCTGGGATTTTACCTGTTCACTGAACCCAGAAACAGCACTAGGCTGGGTCTGGAACCTGGGCCCCACAATCATTTTGCCACTTTAACGTATTGTTGTTAAGTGCCATCGAATCGGTTCCGACCCATAGTGACCCTGTATAGGGTTTCAAGGAGCCGCTGGTGAGACTGAACCACCGACGTTGTCAAACTGATTTTGCAGTCCTGCGCATTAACCCACAGAGCCATATCAGGACTCCACTCTAACATGTAGTCCTGTAAAATGAACTTTCGTACTACGTTTGCTTTCTGCCAATCAGGAGAACTAATCAATGCCCCTTCTCCCCAACAAGAGCTTTTCTCTCTTGATTCACCCTTCTTGTTTGAATTGTTTGTGCTCCACCTGGCCTGTTTTAGGTTCCTTTGCCTGCAGAGGCAGACTCCACTTTATTCAGCGTCAGGAAAGGAGAGCCAAGTGAGCGTGTAAACCACAAGAAAAAAAAAATCATAATGCAATCCTAGAAGTTCTTGGTACTCCGAAACGTCACCTCCTATTACAGTGGTTCATTATATACATCCTTGAACACTCCATTTTGACCTGGTGCTAAGCAAAAAACTGAGGAGAAGGACTCTGCGCCCCCTAGAGGTTAGAATATGCAACTAGCAATGATTTGCAAACATAATTTTAAAAGTGTGATGCAAAGAGTTGATGTGCTTGGCTGTTAAAGGTTTAAGTTCATTCACAGACACCTTACAAGAAAGGCATTGTGATCTACTTTTTAAAAGCCAGTCACTCGTGGACATATGGAGCGGCTGGGGACACTGGACTCAGGGAAGGAGAGGGGCTGTGTGCTGACCGTCGGGTGGCAGGACTGTGGGGTGTACCCTTTGGTAGTTTGATGGTGCGTGGAGGGGATTATAATCATTGCAGTGAAACGAAATATGATAGGATGAATGTAAAGCGGATGTTTTCCCATGTTGTTGTTAAGTGCCGTCGAGTCAATTCCCACCCACAGTGACCCTGTATAGGGTTTCCAAAGAACAGCTGGTGAGCTGGAACCACCAACCTTGCAGTAGACCCACATAATTCACAATAAAAACTTAAAAAACAAAAGCCAGTCATTGAAAATCCTATGGAGCAGAATTCTACTCCGTCATGCATAGGGTCCTCTCCATGATCAGAGTCTACTTGGCAACTTTTTAATTTTTTTCAGGTGCTACATGGAATCCTCCACCGCATGTCCGTCAGTTTGCCATACTGTGGTGGCTTGTGAGTTGCTGTGATTCTGAAAGCTATGCCACCAGTATTTGATCAAACATGCAATCAAGTTGTATTGATCATTATTGGTGATTGGAATGCAAAAGTTGGGAGTAAAGAGGAAGGATCAGTAGATGGAAAATACGGCCTTGGTGATAGAAATGATGCTGGAGAATGCATGATAGAATTCTGCAAAATCAATGATTTGTTCATTTCAAGTACCTTTTTTAGACAGAATAAGAGACGACTATACACACGGACCTCACCAGATGGAATACATAGAAATCAAATTGACTACAACTGCAGAAAGAGACGATGGAAAAGCAGACTATGGAAGAGACCATCAATTACTCATATGCAAATTCAAACTGAAGCTGAAGAAAATGAAAACAAGTCCATGAGAGCCAAAATATTACCTTGAATATATCCCACCTGAATTTAGGGATAATCTGAAGAATAGATTTGAAACACTGAAGACCGAAGACCAGAAGAGTTGTGGGATGACATCAAGAACATCATACATGAAGAAAGCAAAAAGTCAGTAAGAAGACAAGAGAAAAGGAAAAGGTCAAAATAGATGTCAAAAGAGACACTGAAACTTTCTCTCCAGTATGTTGTTGTTGTTGTCAGGTGCCACTGACTCGGAACCAACTCATAGCGACCCCATGCACAGCAGAACGAAACAATGTCCGATCCTGGGCCAACCTCACTAATGCTGCCACACTCGATGCCATCAACGATGCCACCTGGCCGATCCATCTCATTGGGGGTCTTCCTCTTTTTCTCTGACCCTCCATCTTACCCAGCATGACATCCTTTTCCAATGACTGTTCCCTTCTGACAATATGTCCAAAGTACGAGAGACAAAGCTTTGCCATCCTGGCCTCCAAGGAGCACTCTGGCTGCACTTCTCCTTTGGCAGTCTATGGCACTTTCAGTATTCTCCTCCAACACCACAATTCAAAGGCATCAATTTTTCTACGATCTTCCTTATTCATTGTCCAGCTTTCGCGTCCATATGAGGCTATTGAAAATACCATGGCTTGGGTCAGACGCACCTTAGTCCTCAAGCTGACATCTTTGCTCTTCAACACTTTAAAAAGTTCCTGTGCAGCTGATTTTCCTAATGCAATACGTCGTCTGATCTCTTGACTGCTGCTTCCTCGAATGTTGATAGTTGATCCAAGAAGAATGAAGTCCTTGAGAACTTCAATCTTTTCTCCATTTATATGGATGTTGTTTATTGGTCCAGTGGTGAAGATTTTTGTTTTCTTGACATTGAGATGCAATCCATACCAAAGGCTGTGTTCCTTGATCTTCATCAGTAAATGTTTCAAGTCCTCTTCACTTTCAGCAAGCAAGGTTGTATCATCTGCATATCACAGGTTGTTAATGAGTCTTCCTCCAATCCTGATGCCACGCTTTTCTTCATAGAATCCAGCTTCTCGTATTATTTGCTCAGCATACAGGTTGAATAAGTAGGTGAAAGAACACAACCTTGTCTCACACCTTTCCCAATTTTAAAACATTCAGTGTTCCCGTTCTCTGTTCGAACAACGGCCTCTTGGTTCAGATACAGATTCCTCAGAAGTATAAAGTGTTCTGGAATACTCATACTTCTCAATGTTGTCCATAGCTTGTCATGATCCACACAATCGAAAGCCTTTGCGTAGTCAATAAAGCACAGGTAAACATCTTTCTGATATTCTTTGCTTTCAGCCAAGATCCATCGGACATCAGCAATGATATCTCTCGTTCCATGGCCTCTTCTGAATCCAGCTTGAACCTCTGGAAGTTCTCTGTCAATGTATGATTGTAGCCGTTTCTGTATTACCTTTAGCATAACTTTACTCGCTTGAGATATCAAAGAGATTGTCCGATGATTTCCGCATTCCATTGGGTCACCTCTCTTTGGAATGGGCACAAATATGGATCTCTTCCAATCAGTTGGCCAGATAGTTGTCTTCCAAATTTCTTGGCAGAGATGAGTGAGTGCTTCTTGTACCGCCTTACTTTCTTGAAAGATTTCAATTTTTATTCCATCAATTCCTGGTGCCTTGTTCTTTGCCAATTCCTTCAATGCACTTTGGACTTCCTCCCTGAGTATCATTGGCTCTTGTTCATATGGTACCTCTTGAAATGGTTGAACATTAACCATTTCCTTTTGGTACAATGACTCTGTGTATTCATTCCATCTTTTCTTGATGCATTCTGCATCATTCAATAATTTGCCCAGAGAATCTTTCAATAACGAAAGTTGAGGCTTGAATTTTTTTTCTTCAGTTCCCCCGGCTTGAGAAATGCTGAGGGTGTTCTTCCTTTTTGGTTTTCTAATTCTAAATCATTGCATATTTTATTGTAGTATTTGGTTTTATCTTCTCGTGCTGATCTTTGAAATTTTCTGTTCAGCTCTTGGACCTCTTCAATTCTTCTCCAGTATAGAGATGCTAAAGCAAATGGAAGAAATGAAGAGGTACAAGAGTTGAACAAAAAATTTCAAAGATCAGTTCGAGAAGATAAAGCCAAATATTACAATAAAATGTGCAAAGATCTGGAGTCAGAAAACCAACAAGGAAGAACATGCTCAGCATTTCTGAAGCTGGGGAAACTGAAGAAAAAATTCAAGCCTTGAGTTTTGTTACTGAACTATTCTCTAGGCAAATTATTGAATGATGCAGAACGCATCAAGAGAAGATGGAAGGAATACAAAGAGTCACTGTACCTAAAGGAAATGGTTAATGTTCAACTGTTTCAAGAGATAGCATATGATCAAGAGCCAATGATACCAAAGGAGGAAGTCCAAGGTGCATTGAAGGAATTGGCAAAGAACAAGGCACCAGGAATTGATGGAATCAAAATGGAAATCCTTCAAGAAAGTAAGGCAGTACAGGAGGCACTCACTCATCTCTGCCAAGAAATTTGGAAGACAACTATCTGGCCAACTGATTGGAAGAGATCTGTATTTGTGCCCATTCCAAAGAGAGGTGGCCCAACGGAATGTGGAAATCATCGGACAATCTCTTTGATATCCCATGCGAGTAAAATTTTACTAAAGGTAATACAGAACTGGCTACAATCATACATTGACAGAAAACTTCCAGAGGTTCAAGCCAGATTCAGAAGAGGCTGTAGAACGAGGGATATCATTGCTGATGTCAGATGGATCTTGGCTGAAAGCAAAGAATATCAGAAAGATGTTTGCCTGTGCTTTATTGACTACGCAAAGCCTTTTGATTGTGTGGATCTTGACAAGCTATGGACAATATTGTGAAGTATGAGTATTCTGAAATACTTAATTGTACTTCTGAGGAATCTGTACCTGGACCAAGAAGCAGATGTTCGAACCGAGGATGGGAACACTGAATGGCTTAAAATAAAAAAAGGTGTGCGACAAGGTTGTATTCTTTTACCATACTTATTCAACCTGTATGCTGAGTAAATCATCCAAGAAGCTGGGTTATATGAAGAAAAACGTAGCATCAGGATTGGAGGAAGACTCATTAACAACCTGCCATATGCAGATGATACAACCTTGCTTGCTGAAAGTGAAGAGGGCTTGAAACATTTACTGATGAAGCTCAAAGAGCACAGCCTTCGGTATGGATTACATCTCAATGTCAAGAAAACAAAAATCCTCACCACTGGACCAATAAACACCATTCTTATCAATGGAGAAACGATTGAAGTTGTCAAGGACTTCGTTCTTCTTGGATCAACTATAACATTCAAGGAAGCAGCAGTCAAGAAATCAAATAACATGTTTCATTAGGTAAATCTGCTGCACAAGACCTTTTTAAACTGTTGAAGAGCAAAGATGTCAGCCTGACCCAAGCCATAGTATTTTCAATAACCTCATATGCATGTGAAAGCTGGACAGTGAATAAGGAACACCATAGAAGAATTGATGCTCTTGCGTTATGATGTTGGAGGAGAATATTGAAAGTGCCATGGGCTGCCAAAAGAACCAATAGATCCATTTTGGAAGACGTGCAGCCAGAGTGCTCTTTGGAGGCCAAGATAGCCAAACTTCGTCTCTCATACTTCGAACATATTGTCAGGAAGAACCAGTCTCTGGAGAAGGATATCATGTTTGGTAAGGTGGAGGGTCAGAGAAAAAGAGGATGTTCCCCAACGAGATGGATAAGCCAACTGGCAGCATAGATGGACTCAAGCGTGGCAACAGTAGTGAGGTTGGCCCAGGATCAGGTAGTATTTCGTTCTGCTGTGCATAATGCCCCCATGAGTCGGTTCTGACTCGATGGCACCTAACAACAACAACATGGAGTCCTGGTGTGGTGCTGTTGGATAAGCACTGGATCACAAGGGTGGTTTGAACTACAAGGTCAGTGGTTCAAATCCACCCTATAATTAAAACCGACTTTATGGCACTAATCACAACGACAACACATGGCGTCCTGGTGTGGCATTGCAGGAAAAGTACTGGATTACGAACCATGAGGTTGGCTCCCAGCTGCTCCTTGGAAACTCTGTAGAATGTCGCTCTGATACAGAATAGACTCAACAGAACTTAACAACAACAACATGCTGTCAACAGTGAAGAGTGAACTGTGAGACAGGCAGATCCAAGTCCCAAATTGACCAGCAGAAGATTCTGATTCCAGTTCTCCCTCTAAAACCATAGTAAGTCAAGTTCAACCTTTCTTCTTGCTCCCATTTTTCTGTAAACTTTTCATGCATATTTTCAACTAGATATAAAGTGGGGCAAGACCAGACCCTTGACTTCTCAGCTGCCTCCCCTTTTAATCACTTCCCCACTAATAGAAGTCCCTTTCCACCCCCTTGCAGTACCAGACTAGGCCAGCAGGGGTCTGACATTCGTTGCTTTTAACCCACCATGACTTGCTCTTCTTAGTGATGCTTTATGAGAATGAACGTGGAAGTGAGCAGCCAACAGTGATGGCTTGAGACAGGGGAACTCCTAGGTATAAGTACCACATCCTTTACTCATTTATTACCTTTGGTAATAAGAATACAAACAGCACAGTCCACAGCATCAATTTTTCTTATCCACAATGAAGTGCTTGGTTCAAACTGGTTTCCTTGTTTATCCAGAACATCCATTTATTCATACTGAGGTTTACTTTAATTCCAGAGCGTGGAGCATCTAGATTTCTGTTTGAAACAATTCACCAATTTCTGTTTTGTCACTAAAGAAAATACCATGAGGACTGAAAAGGGGTGCTCCTCAAAAAGTGTCTCAAAAAAGCAGATTAAATGGCTTCAATTTAAAAACTCGACTGTAAAAAAATTAACATGAGTTCAGTATTTCTGCATCACTTTGCTGGCTGACATTTCAAACCATAAGCTCAAATCTCTGTTTTTCTTGAATATATTTTTATTGAGGATGATTATTAATTTCAGTCATCATTAGGTAAGTACAGAGAGCATCGTGCTTTCTAGTTTTCAAAGTGTCTTCACACATATTACCTCATTTGAACCTTTACTACAAGAAAATTATTAGATTCATTTTGTAGCCAATGAAACTGAGGGCCCCAGAGGTGTACAGTTCCTTGAAGTCACGCAGTTAGCGGTGGCAGCCCCAGCATTTTCCCATGCCCATCCATTAATTACCATCCATGTGTATTAGAATACCTTCCCATGTGCAAACGTTTATAGAATGCAACCCTATTATGAATTGTACTTTTTTTTTTTTTTTTTAGCAATTAACCTGATTTTACTTATGACTATTTATATCTTGTTGCTGTGCGGAAAAGTATGATTATAATTATATAATTATAAAATTATAATTCTGTAATTTCTTTTCATTATAGAATACATGCTTTTCATTGAACTGTACATCTCAGCCTTTCGTATAGCACTGCTCTATGTTCTGCTCTTTGATGTGATGAAAGGAAGGAGCATGACATCCAGTTTACTATGATTCAAAAATTCTCTAGGCCTTCTCTGCCTGGCAGAGAAAGCCAAACTTTTAAATCATCATAACCACCCAAAGAGCTCAATACTACAGTTTTCCCAGACAGGGAAGCAGCACTCTGAGCTAGCACTCTGGTATCTCAGAGATGCTATTTGGCCAAAGTTCACACACCTAGAAAGTGTGGAGCTGAGATTTGAACCCAGGTAGCCAGACCCCCACTAGGCACACTAACTGAAAAGGAGGGACCACAGGAAGGACTCTGAAATGCTCCCTACAAGAATCCCAGTGGTTACCAGTGGTTATAAGAACCAAATGAGAAGGAATATGTTGTACTTGGCTAAGCACAGAACAATGTTGCTTTTTTTTTTTTTTTTTTAAGTCAAGTGAGATGTGAATTTAAGAAGACTTTATTGTTCTTGTTAAATGCCATTAAGTCGGTTCTGACTCATAGTGATCCTGCACAGGGTTTCTGAGGAGCGACTGATGAGTTTGAACCACTGACCTTGTGGTTAGCAGTCCAGTGCGTATCCTACAGCACTACAAAGGACTTCATGTTGTTGTTGTTAAGTGGCTACAACACAGAGCCACCCTGCACAGGGCTTTTGAGGCTATAAATCTTTACAGGAGCAGAAAGCCTCATCTTTCTCCTGAGGAATGGCTGGTAGTTTCGAACTGCCGACCTTTAGATTAGCAGCCTGATTCATAACCACTACGCTACCAGAGCTCCTTACAAAGGACTTCGTCGACAGTAGGATTTTGTTACCAACCACTGCTCTGGAGCTCTTAAAATGTCTCTTCACTCCTCCCCTTAGAAGGAGCCCTGGTGGCAAGGTGGATAAACGCTCTGCTCAAAGAAAAAGGTAATCGGTTCGAACCCACTAACCACTCTGCAGGTGAAAGATGTGGCAGTCTGCTTCCATCACGAGTTACAACCTTGACAAATGAGGCCGCTCTCCTCTATACTAGAGGGTTACTGAGAGTGGGAATTCAACCCCATGATAATGGGGTTTGTTTTGCTTTGCTTTTTTTTTTTAATTTAATGTTTTTATTGTGGATTGAGTGAAAGTTTACAGGGCACATCATCAGTTTCACATTCAACCATTCATATAACTTGTTTCATTACATTGATTATAATCTCCTCCATATACCATCAATTAAAAGTATTTCTCTTTATCGACTTTAGC
>NW_006408590.1:12603269-12608406 GCF_000296735.1 Chrysochloris asiatica
TGGGCTTCCCTTTTCACTCTTCTTCCTGAGAAGTTTCAAGATACCACTGTTGGTCGTTTTGACGTAACTTAGGATTTAAATTTCAGCCTATTTCCTCTTTTGTCTGCTTGTCCTGCTCCACACTCCTCTTTCAGTCCTTTTTTCTAGTTGAAACAGTTCAGGGCTGGCTGTGGCCATTTGGTTTTAATTGGAAATTGTCTCTTTAAATTTCAAGGAGACCTGTGCGCATGCGTAGTAGAACCCTCTGAGGGTGGGGCTGGGCACCCCTATAGTCACCTGAATGGAGGTGCGCAGACAGCAAGGGACCAATGAACAGATACCCAAAGAAAAGAATGTCTACACCTTTATCTCAGCGATTCTGTCAGGCATCTGTGGACGCTCCAATCCTTCCCCCACGTGGTCTCACCCAAGCTGGAGGTTCCTGGAGCAGCCGAGCATCCCGGACTAGAAAGCAACAGATTTCTTGCTTCTACCACAAATTCCCCCAGCTGTGAGCCTTCCAACCTTCTAAGTATTCCTTTATATGTGGTTCAGAGTTCTGGGACCATCCCCTGAACCTGCTTGGTTGGGTATTCTGTGTTGTTGTTGGCGGAGCTCTCTGCTATACGTCCACCTGATCCGCCATCTTGTTTGTTCCTTGCTTTGCTTTTTACCCAGTCAGCTTGGGTGTGCCTGACTCACCCCACGGTATTCTTAATAGTTTCATATGCATGTGAAAGTCGAACAATGGATAAGATAGACTGTAGAAAAATTGATGCATTTGAGTTATGGTGTCTGCAAAGAATACTGAAAGTACTGTGGATGGTCAGAAGAACAAACAAGTCTGTCTTCGAAGAAGTACAATCAGAATACTCATTACAAGCAAGGATGGTGAGACTTTGTCTCTCACACTTTGGACATATTGTCAGGAAGGACCAATATCAGGAGAAGGATATCATACTTGGCAAAGTGGAAGGTCAGTGAAAAAGAGGAAGACCCCAGCGAGATGGATTGTAACAATTGTGAGGATGCCACAGGCTCGGGCAGTGTTTCATTCTGTTGGATGTAGGGTCATTAGGAGTCAGAACCAATTCAATGGCACCTAACAATAACAACAGATGTTTAATGTCCCCAGACACAGTTAAGAGATGGCACCTTGAGCCTGGTTGTCCCTGACTGTCAAACCACCAAAGTTAGCTGTGGCAACTTGCTAAAGCCTCCCAATGTTCGTTTCCAAGGATAGAGAATCTAGTATGTGCGTTTTGCAAACTAGCTCTGAAATAGGCACTTCAGGTTGTTACCTGCCACCAAGGAGTCTTAGAGGCAGCACCCCCTGCAGCAGCCTCCAGCAGTCTCCCACCTCCTGTATCTTTTCAGTGAAATTCACTGAAATCTGAGTCTGTAGACTTTTTAGCTAACGAATAATGGAGAGCCACAGATAGCTCTAAGACTTTTGGCAGCTCTGACCTTTTCTCCTGACCAGGTGCTACTCAGTAGGAAATATGAGATACTGAAGTTTGGCCCTCTCTCCCTGCCTTACCCACAGCCCAGTAGTGGCAGGATGAGACTACTCAACATGAAAAGGAAGAGAAAAATTGAACAAAGCCTCCACCCCAAGCAGCTTGTGAGTTTAATAATGAGCTGAAATGATGCTGTGCTTTACAAAAGTCGTCCTGGAGCGACTGCATGGCATAGAGGCTACAATCACTGGAAGCAATCAGACGTAAGGTAAAACGCTGACTCTACTGCTTTGAACTCGGGGGCATTGAGCCTTCCAAAGCACCGGTTTTCTCATCTGGAAAATCAGATTCGGACCGAAGTTATAGATGCTCCATGAGAGACAGCTCTTGAGATCTGCACAGGCTTGGATCCTCTTCCTCTCGGAATATCATCTTGTACTTGTGGAAAGCATTGTCTCTGGCCTCTCCTGCCCACTGGGCACAGAGAACTGGCCTCTCTACATTCGGGGCTCTTTTTCGTCCCTCCTCTGGACACTGGCTGCCCTTGTCACATTGAGTTGGCTTGTCTGTCCTCATTGTAGAGTAGCAGAATGAATTACAGTGATTTGAATTCCAGCTCCGCCTAGGGTGACCAAATACTGCTCACGCCCAGTTTTAGTACTGAAAGTTCCGCATCCTGGGAAACCCCTCAGCTCAGGTAACGTAGGACCTTGGTCATCCTAGCTTCGGCCCTCAGTAAGGTGTGATGCTCAGTAGCCTTCTCTTCCTCCCTCAGCGATTCCAGCAGGTCTAATATCACCCTCACCTGTGGTAGGTGGAATGCAAGAAGTGAGTGGGATGCCTTGTCCCAGAGACTAAGCAGCATTCAAGCTATACCTTAGGCCCCCGAAACCAAAACCCAGTTGCCATTGAGTCGATTCTGATCCATGGCTCATGGTGGGCCTACGTATCCAGAGGGAAACGACCCCATGGGGTTTTCAAGGCTGTGACCTTTCTGAAGCAGATTACCAGGCCTTTCTTCAGAGGTTCATCCAGGTGGGGTCAAACCACCAGTCTTTCAATTAGTTGTTGAATGTTTAACCATTTGTGCCACCCAGAGACCCCTTCTTTAATCTGCAGAGCCCACTAAAGCCCCACTGTCAGGCTGTCACACTGGGTCTCTCTCCAGGTCTTCTCTTTCCTAGGAGGGAGAGAGGGAGCCTTGTGATTATCATGCCCACAACTAGTGGACACTCATCTGATACCCTCCTGTGCCTCTGAGTCCTTCAATAGAGTTTGGTTCTTCCAGAGTCAGAATGAATCCAAGGATAAAGGAGACCAGAAGGGTAGAAGACATGGGAAATGATCTCCTCCAGATACCAGATAGAAGCTGGAGATTAGGGGAAAGTGAACAGAAAATGGGGCATCACTTCTTTTTAATGAGAGCAGGGCTGCTTTCTGTCTTCCCAGGAGAGCATCCACGACACTAAAGAACCTGAAGATCGGTCTTTGTTGCTGGGCAGAAGGTTGGTCTGGGTCAGCCAGCAGCCCTGGTTTTAGGATTCAGCATCCTACTGGAAGCCTTCCAGTCTGCCTAAGAGGAACAGCCACTGTAGGGCTCTCAGTGATGTCTCCCGGCGTGCCTTTCCCGTTTCAGTTCTCCACACTTTACAGTTTGCTGGGTGGGTGGAATTTTGAAACAACCTTTCAAGGTACACAATGTCAGTATCTCCATTTTCCAGATGCAAAAACCTAGGTTCAGAGGGTCAAGTGTCTGACAGACAGAGAGTATACAGGTTTTGAGCAGTCATTTCCAAACTTTTCTGATCTTGGAGCACTATCAGAAAAAGAAAACACACATACACACACACACACACACACACACACACACACACACACACAAATCTTTTGAGCAAATACCCCCAATTCCAGTATATATACACCACTTATTTATAAATTATAGCCATGGCTGTTGAATTAATATATGAGGGCCTTCCAAAAGTTAGTGGGAAAATTCCAGTGTCATTTAATTGCACTGAGTTGTTGATAAATGCCCAAGAGACAATCCACTCTGCCTTAAGTAAGTCTCAGCCTGAAGGCACTCAGTTCTAGCTCTGTGGTTCTGAAATTCTAGCTCTCCGATGATGTGCTTGGAGGCACCCTTCTCTGCACAAGCGCCTCCTGCCTGAAACGCTGAGCTTCACTAGGTTGGTGGGCCAGGGAGGCCATTGTTCTGTCTCATGCTCTTGGTGCTCCTGCCTTTGCTGCCACCACTCTGCTGCCACTCCTCTGGTGGCACGGCTCTGTCTCCTGGATCCAGGAGGGATCTTGGGATCCAAAGGATGTGCTCCACTCCTGGTTCCTCTTTCTTGATTGTAGTGAGATCCCCATTCCTGCTTCTGAAAGGGTGCATTTTAAATTCAGCAGGATGGCAAAACGGATGAAGCCACACCTATTTGCATAGCCCCACCAAGTCATTTGGCAGGAGTTATGAAGACTATGGCTAGAAGAGCCATTTCCCCCTAAACTTTTGATGCCCCTCATCCAACATGAAAAACAGTAACAAGGAATGCAATCCTACATATTAAAGTTATTGTTGTAACTGTTAGATACCATCAGGTCAATTTCAACACATAGCTACCCTATGCACAACGGAGCCCCGCCTAATCCTGTACCTCCTCACAATCCTTGTTTTGTTTGAGCCAACCACCTTGTCAATCCATCTCATTGAAGGTCTTCTTTTGCACTGACCCTTTACTTTACCAAGTACAATGTCCTAGTCCAAGGATTTGTCCCTTCTGATAACATGTCCAAATGCATGCTATCAGATGAAGTCTTGCCATTCTTGCTTCTAAGAAGTGTTTTGGCTATACTTCTTCCAAAATGGATCTCTTCTTTCACTGTTCTTCAACACCATAGTTCAAATGCATGGATTCTTCTCTGATCTTCTTTGTTTACTGTCCAGTTTTCGCATGCATATGAGGTGATTGAAAATACCAAGACTTGCATCATGTGCACCTTACTCTTCAAAGTGACATCTTTACTCTTTAACATTTTAAAAAGATCTTTTATAGAAGATTTGCCAAATTAAATACATCCTTTGATTTCCTGTTGGCTGCTTCCGTGAGGGTTGATGGTGGTGGTGTGCCATTGAGGCAGTTCTGACTCATAGTGACCTTGTATGGAGCTTCAGTGGCTATAAATTTTTATGGGAGCAGAAAGCCTCATCTTTCTCCCTCAGTGGGGCTGGTAGATTTGAACCACTAACCTTTTGATTAGCAACCCAATACATAACCCATTATGCTATGAGGATGGTTGGTTGTGGACCCAAGTAAATTGAATTCCTTACCAACTGTAATACTTTCTCCCTTTATCTTGATGTTGTTATTGGTCCAGTTGTGAGGATTTTTGTTTTCTTTAGACTGAGGCATTATAGGTCCTCTTCACTTTCAGCAAGAAAATCAACTTGTGTCACCTGCATATCTCAGGTTGTTAATGAGCCTTTCTCCAATCCTGATGCCACGTTCTTCTTCATTTAATCCAGCTTCTTGCACTATGTGCTCAGCATATAAACTGAATAAATATGGTGAAAGGATACAACCCTGATGCACACCTTTCCTGATTTTTTTTTTTTTTTTAATTTAAGGTTTTTATTGTGGATTGAGTGAAAGTTTACAGGGCATATCATCAGTTATACATTCAACAAATCATATACCTTA
>NW_006408590.1:12609651-12610134 GCF_000296735.1 Chrysochloris asiatica
AGGCCATGCAAACCTGTCTCAGTGTTCCCCTATCTATCTTGTTCTTCCTCCTCCTCCCACCTTCTTGTATTGCCCTCCCCAACACCCAAAGTAAATCCCCCACACCAACCCCATTGTGGTTACCTTATATTCCATTAGTTCTACCCTCCATTTAAAACAGTCTATTTTATCCAGTAATCTACCTGACCTTCCCACCACCAGGATCTCTGTTCCTCTGTGTTTACCTTCTTTCACACTGTAGCTGTTTTGATCATAGATTGACCTCCCAGATCCTCTGATCTTATAATTTTATTCTGTTCTTGACTCTTCCATTTGTTGACTGAGTTCAGGTTGATGCTGCCACGAACGTCATTCTGTAGTTGTTGTCCGTTCTTGTTGGTTCTCAGTCCACAGAACTTCCTTTGGGATGTTTTTCATAGCAGGGTTGGCTTTGGCAAAATCCCTTAGCTTCTATTTATCCTGGAATATTTTGATTACACCATC
>NW_006408590.1:12610794-12656144 GCF_000296735.1 Chrysochloris asiatica
TAGCGTTTTCCTGACTTCTTCCTTATTTTTCTCAACTCCATTGTATAGTGTTTTGATACATTTTATAACCATTTTTCTGAATTCCTTCTCTGGCATTTCCAAAGCCTGCCCATCTTCAAGTATGGAGTGTAGCTCTACTTCCAGCTCATTTGCCTCAGTCACTTTATCTCATTTCTGGACATGTACAGTTATGATCATCTGCTTCTGTTTTTTGGAGCATATTCAGGGGTTATCTGTGGCCTTAATACTTAGATAGGTGTGTTTTGGGTGTTTTTTTATACTTTCTGAATGTCTCCAGGTAGATGTGATCAGGAAATGGGCTTCCCTTTTCACTCTTCTTCTTGAGAAATTTCAAGATGCCACTGTTGGTCGTTTTGACATCACTTAGGATTTAATTTTTGGCTTATTTCTTTTTTGTCTCTTTGTCCCATACTACAATCCCCATTCAGGATTTTTTTCTAGTTGTAAACAGCTCAGGGCCGGTTGTGGCCATTTAGTTTTAATTGGAAACTATCTCTTTAAATTTTGAGGAGATCTGCTTGCATGCGTAGTAGAACCCTTCAAGGGTGGGGCTGGGGTGTCCGCTAGCTCAGGCACCTCTATAGTCACCAGGATGGAGGTGCGCAGACAGCAAGGGACCAATGAACAGCTACCAAAAGAGAAGAATGTCCACACCTTTATCTCCGCTGTTCTGTCAGGCGTCTGTGGCTGCTCCAATCCTTCCCCCACATGGTCTCACCCAAGATGGTGGCTCCTGGAGAATCCAAGCGTCCCAACTAGAAAGCAATGGATTTCTTGCTTCTGCCACAAATTCCTCCAGCTGTAAGCTTTCCAACCTTCTAAATATTCCTTTATAAATGGTTCAGAGTTCTGGGACCATCCCCTGAGCCTGTTTGGTCCTGTGTTCTGTGTTGTTGCTGACAGATCTCCTTACTGCACTTCCACCCACTCCACCATCTTGTTTGTTCTCTGATTTTAAACCTTTCAATAGCCGCTTGTTCTGTTTGAATGATCTATCTCCTCTTGGTCTATGTATAGAATCCCTGTGAGCATAATTAAGTATTCTGGAATTCTTCAAAATATTATCCATAATTTGTTACAATCCACAAAGTCAAATGCCTTTGCGTATTCCATAAAACACAGGTAAGCATCCTCCTAGTATTCTTTGCTTTCAGTCAAAATCCATGTGACACCAGCAGTGATAACCCTCATTCTACTTCCTATTCTGAATCTGGTTTGAATTCTGACAGTTTCCTGTCAATGTACTGCTGCAACAATTTTAAAAATACCTCCAGCAAAATCTTGCTTGTATAGAATGTTAATGATGTT
The DNA here is from genome assembly GCF_000296735.1 of Chrysochloris asiatica. NCBI lineage: Eukaryota > Metazoa > Chordata > Mammalia > Afrosoricida > Chrysochloridae > Chrysochloris > Chrysochloris asiatica. Next base: position 12,612,124 of record NW_006408590.1, read on the forward strand.
GTTGTTAAGTGCTGTTGAGTCAGTTCTGACCCATAGTGATCCTGTATAAGGTTTCCGAGGAGCAGCTGGTGGGTTTGAACTGCCGACCATGTGGTTCACAGTCCAGTGCTGATCCTACACCAATGTTAGTAATCTTATTCCATAATTCCCAAGCTTGTTGGGTCACCTTTTTTGACATGGATCTCTTACAATTGGATGACCAGGTAGCTGTCTTCCAAATTTCTTAGGTGGACAAGGGTGTAACTTCATGTTTGTTGAAACACTTCAGTTGATATTCTGACAATTCCTGAAGTCTTAGTCTTGCCAGTGCCTTTAATGCAGCTTCCTCAGTACCATCAATTCAGGATCATATTAATAGAAGGTTCAGTACTGGCTTTGCTCACCACAATAATTCAACTTGTACCATTAATGAAGTGGGCACTTTAGAGACGCAGATGTCTTAGCAGGCACTACAAATAAGGGGAATGGACTGAGTGTAACAGAATCAGTGGTCCAGACATGACAACTGACTCTCAACCTCAATACGGGGGTGACGGGATGTGGTGGAAACTCTGCCAGAACCTACAACACATCCCCTGTCCAAAGTGGGCATGTGCCACTTAGCCCCAGTCAGCCACTGTCCTCACTGGTATACAAAACTGTGGCCATGGCTCTAGACCTGCCTGGGTTTTTCAATGTAAGTTCAAATATCAGATTTTTATGTGATGTTGTACAAGTTAATACCCTGACCACTGGTTTCTCTTCTTTTGCACAATTCTTGGGGTACAGGTACATCAAAATCAGCTCTTTGGGCCTGCACATATAACAGCCCAAGGGAAGAACCTGGCCTCTGCCATCAAACAGTCCTTTTTCTACCTTTAACATCTAACAACTCACTGCTTTGTGGGCTCATTAGAGGGTTAGAGATCATGTCAGTGACGCTTTCAGCACATTTGGCACATAGCAGTGACTCAATAAAAAAGACTGATTATTAGTGGGGGGCAGAACTAGATCTCAGTTCTACTGATTGCCCACCCACCCACACTTTCCACTTTAAAAAGGAAATTCCCACCCCAGCCTGGCACTTAGCAGGATTCACTCTGCTGCAGAGAAAGGCAGTTCACTTCCTCCTTGGTCTCATCATTCCTAAGAGGAATCTAGCAGTCAAAGGCATACGCTGGCTCGATCCTTAGGAGGCTGCTGTGGGTGTAGCACAGAACAGAGGAGCAGGCCCTAACATGGAAGTCAGACAATCTGAGCTCTAGTCCTGGCTTTGCCACGAGTTAGCAAACTGGCCTAGTCTGGTGCTCTGTTTTACCATCCATAAAATGGGCATATGAGTGTCTCCCTCAAAGAGTTATTGTGAGAATGTAAAATGATACATTATCATGATATGCTCCATGTATCTTGGCCCCCAGATCCTCTGTCTACATTTCTTTCCATTGCTTTGTGCCCAGGGTATTGGTCTCAATGGATTATAGCTATGCGTTCTAGTCATCAGCAAATGAGATTCACCAGCAGCTGACCAAAGGATGGAAGGAAAGAGAGGTCATAGTTATTTATCTCAGACTTCCTTTGTGATGGGCCTGCATCTGTGTTGCTCTGTGGAAGACCAAAGGCAGCTGACTCCTAGAAGTCACTACAGATACTGCAGCAGCTACAGGCACAGATGTCTGTAAAGCTCTTGTTTTGGGAGCTACTTGCTCCCCTTATTCTTTCCACCCAGGGGTGGTAGCACTTCCCCCAGTGTTGCTAGCATCTGCTGGCTTCCCGAACTATGCCATACCTGTGTAAGTAGTTGCTTGTGAAATTCCCATCAATTCCCTGATTGAGTGCACCCTCCATATCCGGCTAGAACCATGCTCAATCTATGCATAGCAGTCATCTTATTACCTTGAGCCTTGAGTATGAAAGGCACTCAATCAATGTTGCTGGAATTAATAAAGTTATAAGCTTTTCTGCTTCACCTCCAGGCTGCCAGAAAATCCAATTAACCAGAATCCTCACCCCCTGAGTGTCTGACCGAGTCCATTCAGTTCCAGACACATTGATGGCAAATTCATTTGTTCACAGATGTTTGTTATGAACCCATAATGTACCAGGCCCTGAACTAATCCCTGAAGCTCCGGGTGAGATCAAGCAAAGAGGTCCCTGTTCTCGTGGCCTTCCATGGGAAGTGCGACCAGAGAGACAACTTCTTTGCAGGCCATCATGGGGTCAGTCACTGGGAAGAGTGTACATGGGTTTGAAACCCCAAGACACCCTCTAGACAATATGAATTTCCAGTTAATGTTTGCAGCAGACGCTGTGGGTTGAATTCTCTTTTCTGAAGCCACCTTCCAGCTAGGTGGCTTTTGTGACTAATTTCACTCAGCATAATGTCCACCAGGTTCAACCATGTTGTGAGGTGTTTCACAAATTCATCTTTGTTCTTCAGTGTATGGTAGTCAAGAGATATGAGTACAAACACAAATCTTTAGGGAAAGACCTTGCTTCCCTTATAAATAGGGACAGACTCAGTTGGAAAAACTTTTCTTCTCATTTCTTCCTTGCTTTTTTTTCTCTGTTATATATTTTGTATTATTTATTTATTTTAAAAGCTTTTTTTGTGTGAATTAAGTGTGTCTCCCATACCTTCAGTTTTCCTCTGCTAACTTCCCTCTTGTTATATGGTGCCTGCCCTGTCCCCTATGTTAATGTGTCTACATTCTAGCCCATGAATAATTTTCCCTATGTCCTTCTCCTCCCCTCCCTGTTGTTGTTGTTGTTAAGTGCCGACTCATAGCGACCCTGCACAGGGTTTCCGAGACTGTAAATCTTTACGGGAGCAGAATGCCTCATCTTTCTCCCGCGGAAACAACCGCTGGTAGTTTCGAACTGCTGACCTTGTGGTTCACAGCCCGATTCGTAACCACTACGCTACCAGAGCTCCTTTGTTTCTGTTATCAAGAAAACCTTTTTTTTCATTTTTAACTTTTTACAACATTGGTTTCATACAATATTTGTCCTTTTGTGATTGACTAATTTCACTCAGCATAATGTCCTCCAGGTTCAACCACGTTGTGAGGTGTTTCACAGATTCATCAATATTCTTCATCGTTGTGTAGTATTCCATTGTGTACATATACCAAACTTTGTTTAACCATTCTTCTGCTGGTGGGCATTTAGGCTGTCTCCATCTTTTTGATAAGTCTCTTGTAGACAGCATATTGAAGGATCCTGTTTTCTTATCCATTTTGCTCTTTATGTCTCTTGAGTGATACAGTTAATTCATTTATATTCAGTGTATTTATCGATAGGTATTAGTTGATTATTGTCATTTTTATGTGTGTGTGTTTTTCTGGTGCTGTTAGATTCTTTGTTTTGCATAATTTTCTATGCTGAGTTCATTTTGTTTGTAGGTTTTCTTGTCATTTTAAATTCTGTTGTTTTAATGTTTACTAAATCTTTCTGATATATCTTGGTGATTTTCTTTTGGGGTCTATCCTTCCTGGGGTTCGTTGAGCTTCTTGGATGTTTATCTTTTCACTTTTCAGGATGTTAGAGACATTTTCTTCCAGCAGTTCTTCAACTATTTCCTTTTATCTCATCTATTCTACCTTCCATCTCATCTATTCTACTCCTCTGCCCTTTCAGAGTGTTCTCTATTTCTGTTATTTTGTTAGTGATTGCTTGGACCTCTTTCTGTAGGTTTTGAATTGTTTCCAATGCTGTAGCTATCTTATTTGGTTGTTCCTTTTGCACTTTCCTGGATTCTTCCGTATGTTTCTCAACTCCATTGTAAAGTGTTTTGAAACATTTTATGATCATTATTCTGAATTCCATCTCAGGCATTTCCAAGGCCTGCGCTCCTTCCAGAATGGAGTCCAGGTCTACTTCTAGGTCATTTGTCTCAGACACGTTATCTTGTTTCTGGACATGTGCTGCTATGGTCATCTGCTTTTGCTTCTTGGACATGTTGAATGTTTATCTGTAGCCTTAATACTTAATTGAGTATGTGTTTTGGTATTTTTTATGCTTTCTGATTGCTTCCAGGAAGGTGTGATCAGGGTGTGGGCTTCCCTTTCACTCTTCTTATTGTTTAACTCAGAGTAACTTTCACAGGTGTTGTCTGTTTCCCGGCTATATGGCAGTTGGTATTGGTTCTTGCCTGGGTTTTGGTGTTTTATAGGGTGTGATTGTAGGTTGGCTGTATGGTAGCAGTTGCTGACTCTTCTTGTGTAATATAGGGAGACAAAGAGTCCTCCAAAGGCAAAACAATACCAGCAAAAAAAAGAGACTAAAAAACAGCAACAACAAAAACAAGACTGATACTGCAGTCTCTCTTCACAGAAAAGAGAGAGGAGGGAGAGAAGAAGAAGAAGGAAGAAAAAAATAGAAATAAAAAGAAAAAAAAATATTTTAAAAAATAAAAAAAAAAAAATCTGTAGCCTAATATGAGGTCTCTTTCCCTCCTTACAGCCCTCCCCTTCTCTTTCCTGTGTTAAAAAACACAGGAACAAAAAGCAAACAAGAAAAGTTCAAGGCCTGCTCTTGGGCTGAGTATCTGTCGGCCGTTTGGTTTTAAGTGGGTACTGTCTCTTTAAATTTCGAGAAGATCTATGCACATGCGTAGTAGAACCCTCTGAGGGTGGGGCTGGAGTATCCACTAGCTCAGGCACCCCTATAGTTATCAGAATGGAGGTATGCAGACAGCAAGAGACCAACGAAAAGATACCAGAAAAAAAAAGAATGTCCACACCTCTATCTCTGCGGCTCTGTCAGGCGTCAGAGGCTGCTCTGATCCTTTCCCCACTTGGCCCCACACAAAATGGCGGCTCCTGGATCAGCTGAGCGTCCCGAACCAAGAAGCAATGGATTTCTTGCTTCTGCCACAAAGTCCCCAGCTGTAAGTCTTCCAATCTTCTAAATATTCCTTTATATGTGGTTCAGAGTACTGGGACCATTCCCTGAGACTTCTTGGTCCTGTGTTCTGTGTTGTTCTCAGCAGAGCTCGTCACTACACTTCTACCCGATCCGCCATCTTTTTTCCTATTGATTACTACTAAATCTTTCTGATTTTCCTTTTTTTTTTTTTTTTGACATGCTGATGTATTATTTTTCTTTGAGGTTACCCTGAAATTTATTATCTTCGTTCCCTGCTTAAAACAGTTACCTTGAAGTCAACTTTACTTCCTTGCCCTTTGGAAGTTTTATATCTACACTATACCCTCCTTTTGTTTTGTAGTTGACTACAGAGTTCTTAAGGAGCTCTTGTAGCATAGTGGTTATGAATCAGGCTGCTAACCTCAAGGTCGGAAGTTTGAAACTACCAGCAGTTCGAAACTACCAGCTGTTCTGTGGGAGAAAGATGAGGCTTTCTGTTCCTGTAAAGAGTTACAGCCTCAGAAACCCTGTATAGGGTCACTATGAGTCGGAACCAACTCCACGGCACTTAACAACAACAACAGAGTTCTTATTGTTGTTGCTAAGTGCTGTTGAGTCAGTTCCAACTCATAGCGACCCTGTATAGAGTTTCTAAGGATCACTGGTGGGTTTGAACTACTGATCTTGTGCTTCGCAGTCCAGTGCTGAACCTACAGCACCAAACCTGGCAAATTCAACTCATTTCATACTACTTTGAATTTCCCAAGGCTCTGGGCTTTGAACGTCCTTGGCAGTTACAGTCTCATCAATTAAAACCCTTTATTGATCACCTCCCAGGTGCCAAGAACTGTGCTTTGCCCAGTGGTTTTCAGAGAGCCAAGAGTGAGCGATGATCATGTTATAATTTAAGTGATGAGAAAGCAACTCCTAAGAAGTGTTGAGGCGCTTTCTCACATTGAGTTACTTTTTCACTATTGAATACATTTTCATTTGAAAAGCTGGTACCAGTGCCTTCTTTGGGGGAGCCAGACCAATCAATAAGTGTCATTTGAAATGCTCCCTTCTACTTTTCTTCTATTCAAGCCCCAACTGGAGAAAAAGCCAGCATTTAAGGGATGAGATTACTAGGCTGGATTTGTAAATGGGCTGATTGTTGTTTTGTGTTTTGACGTGATTTGTTAGTGAACTCTAGAGGACCAAGAGCAGGGTGCATGGCCTGCTTGCCTTTTCGGCTTGCCTGCTGTCTGCCCACACCAGTGTGGGGTGGAGATGAGAGAGCAGCTCAGGTGGAATTTGCTCATACATAATCTCCCCACTTGGCTCCCAGGGCCCATCTCTGACAGCCATTATCGGCACAGATAGAAAGCAGATTCTAGAACCAAAGATAAATAACTACAAAGGGGCTTCCAAAAAAATTCCTGGAAAAGATGAAACTTTTCCCTCGTATTATGTTGCCATTAAGTGCCATCAAGTCAGTTCTGACTCATAGCATTTCTGAGGAGTGACTGGTGGGTTTGTAGTTAGCAGTCTAGTGCTTATCCTACACCACAACACCAGGACATGTACCAAATCAGAACCTTAGGATCCAGCATCTTAAAAGGGGTTGTTTCTGCTTGGAGGGTGGGGGAGCACGGGAGACTTCCTTTTGCTTCTCTGTAAAGCTGTGCCTGTCTTCTATAAACTTGTATCATTTATAATCAGTAAACAAACATTGGGCTATCCCTTTTTCACTCTTCATCTCTTTCACTCTTGTCTTCCCCTTTCAAAGTGATGATTTAAATATAATAATACAATGTCTTCTCTCTCTCCACTCCCTAAAGGCCTTAGGATAATCCTCTCTCTGCTGCCTTCCTTTTCTCCCACCCCATCTCCCTCTTCACAGCCTCACTAAGGATGCTGGGAATCCGGGGATATGAAAGGAATTTCTCCTTGTCTCAGCCCTATGCCTGTCAATCAGATTCCCCTAGACGGTCGAAGTGGGAAGGAACTGCCTCTTTGCCACTCAAGAAGCCTGTGGGCTCAAATGAAAGCAGATGGCAGACACCAGGGTGACCCATAATTATGAGGCTGTAAATCCATCTAGCACAATTTCCTTTTCCTGAGCTCCAGGAAGAGTGCGGATGAATCTAGTGGCCTGAACCACAGATCCAGAATGTGACCTTTGAGACAGAGATGTGTGGGGACTTTCCAGTTTCCTCAGTTGTCAAGTGTAGAGAACAATACCTTTTGCCTTACAGGTGTGAGGATCAGATGAAATAATGGGTAGAAACGTGTTCCAAAAGGTCAAAATCTGACAGAATGAATCACCAGACCCTGGTTAGTCTCTCTTCTTAATTCCTCTCCCATGTGTCTTCTCCTGTCAGCTTGCCATGAACCTGCTGTATTCAAGGTCATTGCCAGCCTTTCCTGCTCTCCAAGTCCCCTGATTTCACTCATCCCTTCCCTCAGTCCTAACTGCACCCTAACATCCACTAATATTTCTAAAGCCCACCATTTAGCAATGTGTGTTCCTCTTCATAACCTTCCATGAGTCCCCTTGACCAGGACAAAATACACAATTCTTAGCATGTCAGGCAGAATTCTAAGACGGACCCTCAGTGATACTTGTCTTCACATGTTCCTCCCACCCCTACTTTGAATGTGGGTGTTGTTATTGTTATTAAGTGCCATAGAGTGGATTTTAACACATAGTGACCCTGTATAGAGTTTCCGAGGTTTGGCTGGTAGGTTTGAACTCTGACCTCCTGGTTTGAAGTCCAATGCTTATCCTGCAGCACCACACCAGGAGTGTGGGTGGAAGCTATTAGTGTTATAAACTGGCATTCCTATAATTTTGCAATAATTTGCTGTAATTATACAGTCAAAGGGAGATAATCTACCTTGCCCTAATCTAATCAGGTGAGTCCTTTAAATTGAGCATGTTTTCTCAGGCTGATAACAGAAGAGGAAGTCTGAGATTAGAAGCATGGTTGAGATCCAAGGCATTGTTGCTGGCTTTGAAGATGAAGTGAATCATATGCAAATTCAAACTGAAGCTGAAGAAAATGAAAACAAGTCCAAGAGAGCCAAAATATGAGCTTGAATATATCTCATCTGAATTTAGAGATCATGGGAAGAATAGATTTGATACATTAAACACTAAAGACCGAAGACCAGAAGAGCTGTGGGATGACATCAAGAGCATCATACATGAAGAAAGCAAAAAGTCATTAAGAAGACAAGAAAGAAGGAAAAGATCAAAACAGATGTCAGAAGAGACACTGATGATACTTGCTCTATGGCGTAGAGATGCTAAAGCAAATAGAAGAAATGAAGTAAAAGAACTGAACAGAAAATTTCAAATGTCAGCTCGAGAAGACAAAGTCAAATATTACAATGACGTGTGCAAAGATCTGGAGTCATGAAACTAAAAAGGAAGAACATGCTCAGCATTTCTCAAGCTGGGGGAGCCGAAGAAAAAATTCAAGCCTTGACTTTCGTTACTGAAGAAGTCTCTAGGCAAATTATTGAATGATGTAGAAAGCAGCAAAAGAAGATGGAAGCAATACACAGAGTCACTGTACCAAAAGGAAATGGTTGATGTTCAACCATTTCAGGAGCCAATGATACTGAAGGAAGAAGTCCAAGGTGCATTGAAGGAATTGGCAAAGAACAAGGCACCAGGAATTGATGGAATAAAACTTGAACTCTTTCAAGAAAGTGAGGTGGCACAGGAGGCACTCACTCATCTCTGCCAAGAAATTTGGAAGACAACTATCTGGCTAACTGATTGGAAGGGATCTGTATTTGTGCCCATTCCAAAGAGAGGTGACCCAATGGAATGCAGAAATCATCAAAAAATATCTTTAATATCCCATGAGAATAAAGTTTTAGCGTAGTGGTTACGAATCGGGCTGCGAACCTTAAGGTCAGCGGTTCGAAACTACCAGTCACTCCGCGGGAGAAAGATGAGGCTTTCTACTCCCGTAAAGATTTACACCCTCGGAAACCCTGTACAGGGTCGCTATGGGTCGGACCCGACTCGACGGCACTTAACAACAACAACAACAAAGGTAATACAGAAATGGCTGCAACTATACAGAGGATTCAGAAAGAGGACGTGGAATGAGGGGTATTATTGCTGATGTCCATTGGATCTTGGCTGAAAGCAGAGAATACCAGAAAGATGTTTACCTGTATTTTATTGACTATGCAAAGGCTTTTGATCGTGTGGATCATGACAAGCTATGAACAACATTGTGAAGTATGAATATTCCTGAACACTTAATGGTGATCATGAGGAATCTGTACCTGTACCAAGAAGCAGTTGTTTGAACAGAACATGGGAACACTAAATGGTTTAAAATTAAGAAAGGTGTGTGGCAGAGGTATATGCTTTCACCATACTTATTCAACCTGTATGCTGAGCAAATCACCCAAGAAACTGGATTATATGAAAAAAAAAAATGGCATCAGGATTGGAGGAAGACTCGTTAACAACCTGAAATATACAGATGATACAACCTTGCTTGTTGAAAGTGAAGAGGACTTAAAATACATACTAATGAAGATCAAAGAGCACAGATTTCAGTATCTCAACATAAAGAAAACAAAAATTCTTACCACTGGACCAATAAACAACATTCTTATCAATGGAAAAAAGATTGAAATTGTTAAGGACTTCATTTTTTTTTGGATGAACTATCAACACTTGTGGAAGCAGCAGTCAAGAAATCAAACGACATATTGCATTAGGCAAATCTGCTGTATAAGACCTTTTCAAAATGTTGAAGAAAAAGATGTCAGCTTGAGAACTAAGGTGCGCCTGACCCAAGCCAGGGTATTTTCAATAACCTCATATGCATGCGAAAGCTGGACAGTGAATAAGGAAGACCATAGAAGAATTGATGCTTTTGAGTTATGGTGTTGGAGGAGAATGCTGAAAGTGCCATGGGCTGCCAAAAGAACCCACAGATCTGTGTTGGAAGAAGTGCAGCCCAGGATGGCCAAACTTCGTCTCTCATACTTTGGACATATTGTCAGGAGGGACCAGTTGCTGGAAAAGGATATCATGTTTGGTAAGGTGGAGGGTCAGAGAAAAAGAGGAAGACCCCCAGAGAGATGGGTTGGTCAAGTGGCAGCATCAATGGGCTCAAACATGGCAACAATTGTGAGGTTGGCCCAGGACTGGACAGAGCTTTGTTCTGTTGTACATAGGGTTTCTATGAGTCAGTACCAACTCAATTGCGCCTAACAACAACAACAACAACAACAAGGGTGACAATTAGGAACTAAGAGCAGTCCAGACCACAGCCAGCAAGGAAAACAGAAACTTCAGTGCTACAACCAATAGGCACTGAATTTGGTCAACAATCTGAATGAGCTTCTGTGAGTGTTAAGGTTTTGTATCAACCTGACTCAGCTAGGATGCTCAGTGGTTAAGCAGTTGAGATGTAGTAATTCTTATGATGAAATCTAATAATGTAATCACCTCCATGAAGAGAGCTGCTGTAAACACCCCATCAACTGAAAGGAAGGCTCCTCCTTGGGGGTGTGACCTGCAACATCTTTCATCTTACAAAGATAAAAGGAGAGAGAAGTGAGCAGCGAAGGAGGGCCCTACCACCACCAAGAAAGAAGAACAAGGAATGGTGTGTTCTTTGGACCCCAGATCCCTGCACTGTGAAACTCTTAACCAGGCTAAGAATGATGGCAAGACACATGGGGATCTCCAAGGGATATTGGACCCACAGGTGCTGAAAGGAGACAAGGACTGTTGTCCCAGCACTGGCATTCTCAATTCAGACTTCTAAACTGTGAGAGAATAAATTCGGTCTGTTGTGGTATTTCTGTTATAGCAACCCTAGATTAACTATGACAGTGTGGAGGCTGGTGGCCATGCTAGAGCTCCAGATAAGAACCCAACACCTAGATTTCAGCCTTGTGAGACCCTAAACTGAGGACCCAGATGAACCCTCCCAGACTTCTGATCTGGGAAACTTCTGATGCAATAATGTGCTAAATTTGTGTTAATTTGTGATGTAGTAGTAGGAAACTAATCATGTGGCATTTCAAGACCTTAGGAATTCTAACCTGACCTACTTCTCCACCCCCACCTCTCAAACCAGAGCTCTGGAGTATGATTGTGGGTTTCAGATCTGGACTCTTATCATATGCTGGCAACATGCATGACACTGATATTCTTCTGTTTCCTCATGTATGTATTTAGGATAATGCAGTAAAACCCGTGAAACCTGGAATTTGTGTAAGGCGGAAACCTGTCAGAGAAAGGAAACTCAAATATTTCCCACTAAAACTAGAGATAGAAAAACTAGAGATACAAAAATGTAGATATACAAGGTGGAAAACTTGTGAGACCCAGAAAAGCAAGACAGTCTGATGGAGTTCGGGCTCTTACAATTTCAGCATGAGATTGTCGGGAGAATTAAGTAGATGTGGCTACAGAGCACTTATTACAGAATCCAGCACAGAAAAGTACTGGGTATGTGATATTTTTCTTTGTACTGCTATTGTATTGTCTGCAGATGTTCCTCTTCAGTCAAATGGGTTATTTCTTAACCTAGAAAAACACACTTTATTTCTTGGTTCATTTTGTCTTCTGCCAGGCTTGTTTTCCTTGTCTACTGTAACTTTCCAAATCCTACCAGTCCTTTTACTATAAAATAAATGCCTGTTTGCTAGAGATAATTTGGAAACTCCAAAAATGTTCAAGATAGGAAACAAGTCACGTGCCATCACCGTGGCCATCTTGGTGTATTTCTTCCGGTTTCACTTGTATGTGTTCACATATATAGAAGTCTTTCTGAGTATCAGTCTTTGTCCTTCTTTGTCCGAGGCACCTATCTGCCTACAAAGAGATTAGGATTTGTTCACAGGAGAACTTCAAAGAGAAAGAACAATGTGATATTCAGCTTTAACTATACAAAATAGGATTATGCGGGAAATTAAGGAGCCCTGGTGTGGTGCTGTAGGATAAGCACTGGACTGCTAACTGAAAGGTCCACAGGTCAAACCCCCCAGCTGCTCTCAGAAATCCTATACAGGGTCTCTATGAGACAGAACCAACTGAATGGCACACAACAATAACAACAACAACAACAACAGGGTATTAAGAGATAACTTAGCCAAGGTTACTGTACCCATTTCCTATTGGGGCTATAACAAATTACCACTAACTTCTGTATCTGAAATCGGAAATGTATGTTAAGGAATTAAAATCACAGTGTTGGCACGGGTGATTCTCCCCAGAGGCTCCAGAAAAGAATCCCTTCTTGCTTCTTCCAACTTCTAAAAGCTCCCAGCATTCTTTGGCTCATAGTCACATTACCCCAATGTCTACTTGTGTGGTCAGTCACCTTTTCCGAACTCCCTCCTGACCCCCTCTTACAAGACTCCTGGCAATTACCTTGGGCCCACCGGGATCATACCTCAAAAGTACCATTTACCAAGTAAATGACATATGCTACAGGTTCTGGGATTAGGATGTGGACATCTTGTGGGGGTGGGTCTTTATTCTGCCTACCTTGTGGTGCTGTAGGATAAGCACTAAACTGCTAACCACAAGGTCAGTGGTTCAAATTCACCAGTTGCTCCTCAGGAAGCCTATATAGGGTTCTGTGAGTCAGAGCCTCAGTGGAACCAACACTTAACAACAACAACTGTGCTCTAACAATAGTGCCAGAGGAAAGGATTATGTGTTGATAGTTTTATTGTGATACACAAACCTAAAACAGTAGTGTGACTGAAAAAGGGAAAGAAAACAGGTAAGACTGTAGACTAAAGCAAAAAGGTGCGTCCTTGTCCCTGAACAGACCACTATTTCTGGAGGAGCAGAGAGGAGCTCCAGCAGGGGCCTCAGGCAGCCCCGTGAAAGTCTCCAGGCAGCTCACATGCAAAAAACTGGCTCTCGGAGCAGTCAGTTGGGAGAGGAAACCCACTGCCCTCTATAGGTCAGAGAAGAACTGCTCCCTAGAATTTTCAGTCTTTACTGAAAATTCAGATGAGCTGACAGCCTCATCTTTCTTCCTCGGAGCAGCTTGCAGTTTTGAACCACTGGTCTTACAGTTAGTAACACAAATACTTAACCCATGGTGCCACCATGGCTCCTGAAAGGAGGAAAGAAAGGGAATTTACCTGCCACAGCCCTTCTCATCTTTTGTTTCTCACTGTTATAAATGACAGTGTAGAGGCATCTGACTTCCTCTAACTTTATAAGGGGTAAGGTGAATCAGGAGCCACAGCCCAACGTTGATTCCTATGACGTGGAGGTCAGACGTACCTTGTCTAGCCAACCTTCTTACCAATTCTGACACCAGCTGTCCCTCGCACAGCACTCTCAACATCTCTGCTGGGTTCAATAATCCATTGCAATGTCTCACTAAACTCACTCAAGGAAACAGCTCGTGTGCTTGTTGATACTGGCAAGTCCCCAATCCATGGGTCAGGCATTAGGCTACAGGCTTCTGACTCATGTGATTGCAATGACAGATGAGCCCAACTTGGCTGGTCAGATGACAGGCTGCTAGCTCATTGGCTGCAGAAGCTGGTGAATCAGGTCAGGCAATAGACTGCTGGCTCAAGAACTGGAAGTTCAATGAATACAAGAAGGATCGAGGATCAAGGGAAGGAACTTTGCCAGAGCACTCATTTATGAGAGGGACAGATAAGGCTTTCTGCTCCTGCAAAAATTTACAGCCTCAGAAACCCTATACAGGGTTGGAACTGACTCAACAGCACTTATCACCACCACCAGACCATACTCTCAAGGAAACTCCGCTGACTTGATCAAGGTGATAGGAATAAGGTGATAAAAATGGTAACAGTCACACCTTCTAGTGAGGTGGTGACTCAAGATACATCCCACCCTGATTCTACCTCATTAACATAACGACAACTCACTCCAAACTCTGACCATAACCATAGGCATAGAGGCCAGAATTTGCAACACATCACAAAGTGGAGGATAATGACATCAGATCACAGAATGATTGATGATTTCATCAGACCAGAAGGTGAGGGTGATTACATCGTTACATTACATTAAACTGCCAAATACATTTTTTGCATGACTGCCAAACTTGAAAACCATGGCCCAGTCAAGTTGACATATAACCTTAGTGACCACAGGACCCATGAACCTCATTTACATTATCAGCAAGCTGTCCAATCGAATTGGTGGGTCACATGCATCTTATTTGCATAGTTTTACCCAACCCTTGGAGTCCTGGTGTGGCGCTGTGGGTTAATGTGCCAGACTGCAAAGCCATTTGAACTGCAAGGTTGGTGGTTCAAGCTCACCAGCTCCTCCTCGGAAACCCTACACAGGGTTGCTATGCATCAGAACCAACTCGACGGCACTTCACAACAACAACAACAAAAACCCAAACCTTGGAGTCCTGGTGTGCCTCTGTGGGTTAATGTGCTGGGCTGTGAGTTCATTTGAATAGCAGAGTTGGTGGTTCAAGCTCACCAGCACCTCCTTGGAAACCCTATACAGGGTCACTATGAGTTGGAACTAACTCAAGGGCACTTAACAACAACAACAACAAACCCAACCTTTGAGTGGGTCACAAAGACTGCAGTTATAAGTGCCATATTTAATAGTTGATAGCACTTTACCTATTTATCAAATTTTGCTGCACACAGAGTTAATGCTGAGTGATATCATTTTAATCCCTGTGAGAGTTGCTTGGAAGTTAGACTTTGCAGGCTTTGGGCAGATATTTTATCTGAGTCTGGAAGGAAAGTGGAAGGGGTCACAGACTCTGATATGCAGTCAGCCTCTGAGGTCCTACAAGGAAGTGAAGCTAAGAAGATTTGTTTACAGAAGGAATTAGAAGGGAAAGAATAAAATGGTACTCAGTTTTACTCATACAAAATAAGATAATTTGTTTTGCATGAAACCAGTGGTGGCTGAGAGCAATCCACCTAAGAGTCCAGTGGAAAGTGAAGTCCTGAGGATCTGAGCTAGTACATAGGATGTGACCAAGACCTGCCCGTCATTGGGCCTTTTGATCCCTCACACACTCCCATTATATTCTTGTGCCATATTGTAATAGGAGATCTAGTCAGTCACAGAGCCCCTTCATGACAATGATGAGTCACAATTTCCAATTAAACTTAAGACAAGAAGATTAATAAAAAAGCTCCATGCCCTACTGTGCAGCTGGTCCCAGGGCCTTACTGATATCCATCCCCCAACCCTTCTAAGTTCCACTCACCTCCCACCAGACTTCTGCTTGTCTAGGCTAATAGGGCATGGCATACCACATCTACTTAAATAAGAGAAGACAATTTGAGGCCAAAATTTTATTATCTTTGCTCCAAGGTGACTTCCCTAGGGATCAAATGTCTGTCTGGAAAATTGGCTCTGCATGTGTTAAACCATAAATTAGGAGCTCCCTTTCATGTCTGTGGCATGGGATGAGGTTACATCAGGTGCAGGACCTCAGCATCAGGTAATCATAAGTGACCATTTCTCTCATATTTCCTTAATGCTGGTGTTATGGGGCTAAACCAGTTCTGCAAATAGGAATATGTACCTTGTCTACATTCACAGCAAGCTGTCCAAACCCACGGGTGTATCACAAGCTCTGCAGTGAGGTGGAGAAGAGTTCATTGTGGACTGCAAAGACCTGGAGTTAGAAAACCAAAAGGGAAGAACATGCTTAGTATTTCTCAAGCTGAAATAACTGATGAGAAAATGCAAGTGTTTGGTTACAATATTGAATAATTCTATGGGCAAAATACTGAGTGACACAGGAAGCATCAAAAGATAGAAAGACTACACAAAATCACTGTGCCCAAAATAATTGATCAATCTTCAGTCATTTCAAGAGGTACCATATGATCAACAACTGATGGTATTTTGACTTCTTAAGTTCAAACTGTACTGAAGGCATTGGTGCAAAGCAAGGCTCCAGGAATTTGCAGAATATCAATTGAAATGTTTCAATAAACTTATGCAACATTGGAGTCCCTTACACAGCTATGCCAAGAAATTTTGAAGACAGCTACCTAGCCAATCGATTGAAAGAAATCCCTTTGTGCCCATTCCAAAGAAAGGTGACCAAACGGAACACTGAAATCATCTAACAATATCATTAATATCACATGCAAGTAAAATTTTTGCTGAAGATAATTAAAAGACTGAAGCAGCAACATATTGACAAAGAACTGCCAGAAATTCAAACTAGGTTCAGAAGAGGATGTGGAAGTAGGAATAGCATCTCTAATGTCAAGATGGATCTTGACTGAAAGAAGAGAACATCAGAAATTAGTTTACTTGTACGTTATTTACTATACAAAGGTATTAAATTTTGTAGATCAGAACAAACTATGGATAACATTGCAAAGAATGAGAATTCCAGAACACTTAATTGTGTTCGTGAAAAACCTGCTCATAGATCAAGAGACAGTGGTTCAAATAGAACAAAAGAATACTGAATGGTTTTAAATCAGGAAAGGTTTCTATGTCCTTTCACCATACTCATTCAATCTGTATGCTAAACAAATAATACAAGAAGCTGGATTATATGAAGAAGAGCATGACATCCGGATTAGAGAAAGGCTCATAACAATTTGTAGTATGCAGACGACACAATCTTGCTTGCTGAAAGTCAAGAGGATTTGAAACACTTACTGGTGAAGTTCAAAGACAACAGCCTTCTGTATGGATTACAGCTCAACATAAAGAAAATAAAATTCCTCACAACTGGACCAGTAAATAACATCCTGATCAATGGAGAAAAGAATAAATCTGTCAAGGCTTTCATTTTACTTGAATCCATAATCCATAATCAATAGCCATGGTGGCAGCAGTCAAGAAATCAAACAACATATTGCACTGGACAAGTTTGCTGCAAAAGACCTCTTGAAAGTGTTAAAAAGCAAAGATGTCATTTTGAGGAGTAAAGTGTGCCTGACCCATGCCATGATATTTTTATATTTTTTTCTACTTTTTACTGCAAATTGAATGAAAGTTTACAGAGCAAATGATCAGTTTTACATTCAACAAAGCATGTACTTCATCCCATCTCAATGACTGAAATCCCTTCAATGTAACATTATGCAGCCCTCTCCCTCCCTGTTTTTGCTTCTATTTCTTCTTCTTTCCCACCTTTGTCCTTGGGTAAATGCTGTCCTTTTTAAAAAAATGTTTTATTGTGAATTATGTGATAGTTTACATGGGAGAACATTAGCTTTACATTCATCCTATCATATATCGTTTCATTGACATGGTTACTATCCCCTCCATGCATCATCAACCAACCACAGGGTGTACCCTGCAAGCCTGCCCCCCCAACACACACACACCTGGTCATCAGCACACAGCCCCTCTTCCTCTCTGGGCCTGAAGTCCCCAGCCGCTCCATCTCTCCACGTCATTGTCTCTGCCGCCATCTCTGACGTCACTGCTTCTCTGGGTAGGGTCCTGCAAAGTTAATCACTCCCCTCCTTTTGCTACAAAACGTCTACCTTTACATTCCCAACCCTCACAAGCAGTCCTGATAACAATTATTCACCATTGTATCACAAGAGACCCATCCGCATCTCCTTTCATCAGCCCCGCCTAGACAGATTGGATACTACTCAGTGGAGATTCTACCTTCCTCGGAGCCCTCTTGATCCAGATTCCCTCTTGAAAGCTTGTAAGCCAGTCACTTCTTGCCTTTGTAGCGTCCCCATTTTGGGTAGCCAATGTCTAAGTTGCCCATCCCTGTCTACTCTGTGTATGGAGAGGGTGGGAATGATCCTCGCTCTAAAGATTTGTTCCCTCTTTTGAGCTACTGCATCCATAGATGGAGGTCAAGTTCATCAAAATTGTATCAGATTACTCTTTTTTCACTCTTCTTTCTTCTTCTAGTTGAGCTCTGATCATCCAGTCATTGAAGCCAGGTCAAGAGGGTATTCTCTGCAAGTGTGGGTGTTATTGTGCATATGCTCTCCCTTCTTACTAACTGGATGCTTCATTCTCCACTCTAGTCCTCTGTGGCTATATAACTGACTCTGGGCCCAAGAGCCCCCAGGTCTTGCCACACTATTGGCCAACCAGGTCTCCACCCGGGTTCACAGGAGTCTATTGAACATTGTAGGGCTTAGCTCACAGCTTCATTGCTGTTTTACCCTCACTTCCCCTTATTGGTGATGAATATGGTCACCAATCAGAGCGTGTATTCCCATTGAATCTTAGTCTTAGAAGGAGGGTTGCTCTGAGGGGACCCAACCACTTGCCTTGATGTCTCCTGGGTGAGCAACTTGCTTGTTCTTGTAGTAACAGTTGTACTGCCTATATTGTTTTGTATTTTGTCAGTCTTTCTTTCAAGAAGTATCTTGTGTTCTTCTAGTCGAGCCAGGCTGGTCCGCTCATCCTTTCAAGTGGAAATTTCCCACCTCAGAAGATTGTGGATGCTGTTCAGTATTCCACCTATGGTCTTGTGTAATGCAGAAGCTCCGCAGGAAGCCTCCTTCGCTGGGCATGTTGTAGCCAAATGCTGTCCTTTTAATCTTGAATGGTTGGGCAGTCTATGGTGTGTGTACCTCACTAGTGTTGTCACCCCTATATTCCTACCTATTGCTTGGCTGAAAATTGAGCCACAGGGGTGAGTCCAGTTCTAGACCTGAAGGGTGACCAAGGGACTTAGTCTCAGGGTTCCACCAGTTTCTATCTGACCAGTAAGCCTGGTCTTCTTTTATGATTTTAAGGGTTTTTTCCATTTTTTCTCTCACTCTATTCAGGATCTTCTAATGTATTCCCTTTAAGAGCAGTTGGTAGTGGTAGCCAGACACCATACAGTTCTCCTGATCTCAGCATCATGGAGACTGATGTTCATGTGATCCACTTGCCCATTAGACTAATCATTCTCAAACATCTTGAATTTTCATCACTCTTCTTTACTCCGCACAGGTTTGTTGTTGTTGTTATGGGCCGTGGAGTCGGTTCTGACTTATAGTCACCCTGTACAGAGTTTCCAAGGCTATAAATCTTTACAGGAGCAGAAAGCCTCATCTTTCTCCCATGGAACAGCTGGTAGTTTCAAACTGCTGACTTTAAGGTTTACAGCCTGATTCATAACCACTACGCTACCAGTGGAGACCAATGTTGTTGTTGTTGTTGTCAGGTGCCATCGAGTCAGAACTGACTCATAGTGACCCTATGCACAGCAGAACGAAACAATGTCCGATCCTGGGCCAACCTCACTACCGCTGCCACACTTAATGCCATCAATGATGCCACCTGGCCCATCCATCTCGTTGGGGGTCTTCCTCTCTTTCTCTGACCCTCCACCTTACCCAGCATGACATCCTTCTCCAGTGACTGTTCCCTCTGGGCAATATGTCCAAAGTATGAGAGACGAAGCTTAGCCATCTTGGCCTCCAAGGAGCACTCTGGCTTCACTTCTTCCAAAACAGATCTATTGGTTCTTTTGGCAGTCCATGGCACTTTCAGTGTTCTCCTCCAACACCACAACTTAAAGGCATCAATTCTTCTACAATCTTCCTTATTCACTGTCCAATAATTGCACCTAAAATGGCCACTCATGAGCATTTAAGACCCAGTCTCTATTCACCAAAGTAGGGCATAGAATATTATCTTTATGGACCATGTTATGCCAATTGGGCTACCCTTGGTAGTTTCAATCACTTTATATGCATGTGAAAACTGGACATGAATAAAGAAGACTGACGAAGAACTGATGTCTTTGAATTATGGTGTTGGTGAGGAATATTGAATGTACCATTGACTGCCAGAAGAACAAACGAATCTGTCTTGGAAGAAGTACAGCCAGAATACTCCTTAAAAGTGAGGATGGTAAAGCTTAGTCTCAATTACTTTAGACAAGTTATCAAGAGGGAAAAGTTTTGGGAAAACAACAGCATGCTTGATAAAGTAGAAGGTCATTTAAAAAGAGGGAGACCTTCAACAAGATGGATTGATATAGCGACTGGATTAATGGGCTCAAACATAGCAAAGACTGGTAGGACAGGGCAGGGCAGAGCATTGTACATCGTGTGGCTCTAGATTGGAACTCAGTCCATGGCATTTAACAACAAGAACATATGCCAGGAACTATAATAAACTCTTTTTAAGAATTTGTTGTTATGTGCCATTGTGTCAATTCGGACTGTTAGTGATACCCAGAACAGGGTAGGATTTCTCATCGAGTTTCTTAGTCTGGAATCTTTACAGGAACAGATGGCAAGGTCTTTTAATCGAAGTAGCAGCTGGTGGATACAATCACCAATCTTTCAGTTAGCATCCAAATGTTTAACCAGTGAGCCACCCAAGACTCCTCTTTTAAGGTTAGTTCATAGAAAAACAACACTGAAATAACCAGAATTGGAAATCAAAATTGCCTCCACTGCAGTAAGCTAATTAAATCAACATTTTTTCCTTTTCCAGACACATATTTAGTGTCTCCATATTCATTAAAATACTTTACATATAACTTAAAATATTAATTTTCTGCTAAAAGTAATATCTTCTTTTTGACAAATCACTGACAGAAAGGAGACTCTCTTTGTTCCTCTTCCTCCTCTTCCCCTAAACTATAGTGAATATTAACGGCCTAGGACATCCCTCGACATTTTTCTGAATGCTCATTTAAGATAATAAAAATAACCGCAAACATTTATTTTGCATTTAGTACAGAGCAGACAATGTTTTTGCTACATTATTCACTCTAGAACACCCATACTTTACAACATCCTTATGAGAAAGGTATTGTTAAAAAATAATAAAAACTTGCTGAAAATTAAGCATAAGGTTGAATGTGGTCAGTTTTTTCTAAATGCATATGTTGTTATGTGCCGTGGAGTCAGTTCCAACTCATGGCGACCCTGTACTGGATTTCTGAGGCTGTAAATCTTTATGGGAGCAGAAAGCCTCATCTATCTCCCACAGAACAGCTGGTAGTTTTGAACTACTGACGTTGAGGTTCGCAGCCCAATTCATAACCACTACGCTACCAGAGCTCCTTAAATGCATATAGGGAGACCATTTTTATTCTAGAAAGAGCAAGTGGCTGGTTGAATAGTTTCCATCTTGTCTAGTCAGGTCTGGTGAAAGGAGGTGGGGATAAGATTCTTAACGATTCAATAGTGAGTAATTGTTATCATAACTAATTGCAGTTGTCACAACTGTAAAGGTGGAAGTTTTGTAACGAAAGGTGGGGAGTAGTTAACCGTACAGTCCAGGAACAGAGGACCCTAGGACCATCAAGGGAGAAAAGCCCAAGCAGAATGCAGGACCCTATCCAGAGATGCAATGACACCAGAGATGAAGGCAGAGATGATGACATGGAGAGAGGGAGCAGCTGAGGACTCTAAACTCATGGAAAGAGAAAGGCTGTGTGCTGGCAGCCAGGAGACAGTTTTGCAGAATATGCCTGTTGGTTGGTTGTTTAAATAACTATATGTTCCTGAGTGTTTTTGTGTACATCCAAAAACAAAACAGCGGGAATAGAAGCAAATACTGTTGAATGATGATGCATGGAGAGGATTGTAATCATTGCAATGAAATGAAATACAATAGGATGAGTGTAAAACTGATATTCTCCCATGTAAACTATCACTCAATTTACAATAAAAACTTTTGGGGAAAAAAAAAGAAAGCAAGTAGCTGGAAGAAGGAAGGTACAAAGAGAAGAAAACCCTGGCCAGGGAGTCAGTGCATTGTGCCTGTGACCCACAGGGCAAAGTAGGATTGTTCCTTAGGGTTTCTGAGATGCTAAATCTATGGGAGTAGCCAGTTTTATCAATCCCTTGGGAAGGGGCTAGTGTGTTTGAACAACCAATCCTGGTTAGCAACCTAAGGTTTAGCACATGGCACCACCAGGAATATTATAGAAAATCAACCATTGGCTAATCATGACATGGTTGATTGACCCCTACCTTCCCCCTTTATGTAATTCAAATGAATGCAGGTTACTCTGGCCTTTGTTGTTGTTGTTAAGTGCTAAGGAGTCGGTTCTGACTCAGAGCAACCCTGTGTAGGGTTTCTGAGGAGCGACTGGTGAGTTTGAACTGCTGACCTAGTAATTAGTAGCAACCTTGAGATCCAGTGCTTATCCTATAGCGTCACACCAGGACTCCACTTCTGGCCTGGCTGCTAATAATTTAGCCCTCCACCCACCTGCAGCTGTAAGACTTCTTGAGACTTAAATTAGGAGGTGGTTTGAGAACTATCTTTTTCTAGCAGGATAAGACATATTTTCATTACTATAGTACAGATCCACATCAATTCACATTAATCATGAGGATGGCTCAGGACAAGGGCAGTGTGTCCTTCAGCTGTATATAGTGTCTCTGTGGGTCAACACTGGCTTCATGGTACTTAACAACAGCAACAGTCATGCAGTTTCTGGCAGTCTTTTGTCCTTTGGGTCAGGCTTTTTATGGGTAGTAGTTAGTTTCATGGATAAGGACAACCTTAACATCAAAGTAAGATGTCTGGTTTTCATTTTTCCTTATTTTTATTCTCATTTTACAAATGAAGAAACAGTCTCAACATATGCAAACTATTTTAAAATATAAACAAATACATGTTATTGCTAAGTGTGCTTAAGTCAGTTCTGGCTCATAGCGATCCTGTTTAGGGTTTCCAAGGAGAGGCTTGTGGGTTTGAATATATCAGTTTATATACTCATTTATAGTTATCAGTCCAGTGTTTATCCTACAGTGGCACATCAGGACTCCAAAACAAATACAAAGAAATAATTAAAGGAATAACAAATAAAGGAAGTTTCAGCTTTTGGTATGTTTTGTTGGTCCTATTTCAAATATACATCTATATATATATACATATTGTTATATACATATACATATATTGTTATATACAATATACATATATTGTTGTTGTTAAGTGCCGTTGAGTTGGTTCCGACCCACAGCAACCCTGTATAGCGTTTCCAAGGAACAGCTAGTGAGCTTGAACCACCAATCTTGCAGTTCAAAGCAACTTTTCAGTCTAACGTATCAACCACAAGGTTAGCAGTTCAAATCCGCCAACTTCTTCTGAGAAATCATATACAGGGTCCCTATGAGTCAGCATCCACTCGATGGCAGTTAACAACATCTATATATATTATATATATTGTATATATTATACACACACACATATATATAGGAGCTCTGGTAGCATAGTGGTTACGAATTGGGCTGCAAACCTTAAGGTCAGCAGTTTGAAACTACCAGCTGTTCCATGGGAGAAAGATGAGGCTTTCTGCTCCCATAAAGATTTACAACCTCGGAAACCCTATAGAGGGTTGCTGTGAGTTGGAACCAACTCCACAGCACATAACAGCAACAATGTATGTATATATATATACATACAAACACACACGTTGTTGTTGTTAAGTGCTATCGAGTTGGTTCTGACCCATAGCGACCCTGTATAGGGTTTCCGAGGAGCAGCTGGTGAGCTTGAACCACCGACCTTACAGTTCAAACAGCTTTGCAGTGTAGCGCATTAACCCACAGCACCACACCAGGATATATATATATATATATATATATATATAATCTTGAAATCTACTTGACTTCCTTGCCATTTGGAAGTTCTGTATCTATACTATTCCCTCTTTTTGTTACAGGGTAATCTCAAAGAAAAATAATACACCTGCACATCAAAATAAAAAAGAGAAAAATCAGATTTAGTAAACATTAACACAGCAGAAATGAAAAGGACAAGAAAACCTATAAACAAAATGAACTCAGCATAGAAAATAATATGAAACAAAGAATCCAGCACCACCACCTAAAAACACACAGAAAAATGACAATAATCAAATAATTTCATTGAATATAAATGGATTAAATGTACCAGTCAAGAGACATAAAGAGTAGACTGGATCAGAAAACAGGATCCTTCACTATGCTCTCTACAAGAGACATATCAAAAAGATGGAGATATCCTTCAACAGAAAAATGGTTAAGCAAAATTTGGTACATACATCCATTACTACAAAATGTTGAATAGAGATAAATCTGAAACACCTCACAACATGGTTGAACCTGGAGGTCATTATGTTGAGTGAAATTAGTCAACCACAAAAGGACAAACATTGAATGATGGTCTCTCCCCAATGTTGTAAAAAGTTAAAAAAGATTCTCTTGATAAAAGAAACAATGATGGTTGGGGTAGGGGTGAGGGAAGAGAGGGAAATTACTCAAGGGCTAAAAGGTAAACACATGTTAGTTAACATGGGTGACAGGGCAGACAATGGATTACAAGGGGGAAGTTAACAGAAAAGATGAAGGTAGCAGGAGACACAGAGGATTGCAAAAGTTAAGGTGAATAAAGGTAAATGCTGTGAACTGTTGGTACATGGAGGGGATTGCAACCATGTAATGAAGCAAAGTGTCTGATTTGTTGAGTGTAAAACTGATGTCAATCTTCACTCAATTCACAATAAAGTTTTTAAAAAAGATAATGGTGACAGACGAGACAGGGAGGAATGCAAGAGTTAAGGTGAATAGAGGTCAATACTGTTAACCCTGGGTGCATGGAGGGGATTGAAGTCATTGTACTGAGATGAAGTTTATGACTTGTTGAATATAAAACTGATGGTCTGCTCTGTAAATCTTCACTCAATTCATAGTAAAAAGTTTTAAAAAAAAATACAATTGAAATTATAAAAAAAAATGTGAGTAGGTAATTCATAAAGTAAACTCTAGAAAATAAAATTCATACAATAAATTTTAGAAAAACAAAACATGAAGTCAAAAGAAAATGGCATTTTACTCCACACACTTTCTGAAGCCATGTCATAGACTCACTGAAATAGGTCTATGTGAGTGAGATGCCAGTGTGTTTGTTCTTGGGTTAAGCCCTGAGAAGCACAGACACATGGAAAGCTTGTTGGGAAGGCAAGGAGAGTTTTCTGGAAGCCACCCTTGGGATCTGTCATCAGTTTTCTCTCAGGATACTTCCAGTCCAAGGCCCTGAGAGAAACTTTCTTGATCACATTCCATTCATTCTCTGCTGGCCTCAGGAGTCCCCAGGAAATGAAGCCAGCCAGCTGCCAGCCAGCCTCACAATTCCTCCTTCCTTTGCGTTATGACCCTCTCTCTCCTCCTGTGTTGCTCAGGAAATTGCACATGTTTTCTCTGCCTTTGGTGTTGGCCCGCAGCACAGCTGTTGGCCCTGTGCACCTGCCACCTAAGGCCTTGGAGAAAGGAAATGAGGAGAATGAGTTCATCCAAAGGGGAAGCCAGGCCAGGGCGACGGGCTGGGCTAACGGGTAGCAGGCAGTGAGAGAGTCGGTTATATAGATTGTACAGCAGCCCCTGCTTTAGGGTCCCAATCATGGACAGGCTGATACACACATACCAACAACACCTTCACTCACCTACAACAGTTTCCAACATGGTGAGAGTCCTGGTCTGGCTGGGGAGTCGGGGCATGGTCTTAGTTCCCTAGTGTTGCTGCACCCACAAACCACAAATGGGTGGTTTTAAAGAGTAGACATTTATTTCCCCAGTTCTAGAAGCTTAGAGTACATATCAGGATTTCAGCCATGACACCATCTTCCTTGTCAGGAGCCCTGGGCGCTCTTTGGTTCCTTAGTCTTCCTTGGCTTGTGGAAGATCCTCTTACGGCATCCGATTTCCCCTCATGAGTGTGTTAGCATCTCTTCTGCTCTTTTATGACTCAGAAGTGATTACATTTAGAATACACTCTATTCT
Organism: Chrysochloris asiatica; assembly: GCF_000296735.1. NCBI lineage: Eukaryota > Metazoa > Chordata > Mammalia > Afrosoricida > Chrysochloridae > Chrysochloris > Chrysochloris asiatica. The sequence goes on from NW_006408590.1 coordinate 12,637,657, forward strand.
GATATGATCTTATTAACATAGCAAAAGAGAACCCCTGTGTCCAAACTGAGTTATAGTTACAGGTACAAGGGTTAGAAATTCAACACATGCTTTGGAAGAGTACAATTCAATCGATAACAAGAAGGCAAGAGAAATGGCTTAAACAGACTAACATTATGTCCTTTGCTTATTCTTTCATTCAACCAGCATCTTTAGAATGCCTCCTTTGAGGAGGTAGATATTTTAAGCGCTGGAAATAGAATGATGAGTAAGATGACACCAGGTGGGAGTGAAATCATTAATAGCATGTGCTTGCCCATGTTTAATCCATTCATGTGCATGTGTATATATAAAGTGCATGCATGCCATATGCGCATACATACAGATATAAATGAATGCAAAATGTGAGTAGGGATGAGTCCCATGAAGAACAATAAAGCAGGGTTAGGGGAGAAAGGAGATCAGGGAGGTCCTCTGAGGAAGAACCTTAAACGTTTGTCAGCAGGCGCTCTGCCCTAACCTTATGAGATAGTCTCACTCCGTCCTCACACCAACACTATGAGGTGGGTGTGAGTACCTGTTCCATAAAAAAGGTAGTGAAACTGACACCTAGAAGAATTAAGAACTCGCTGAGTTGATGCAGCTAGGAAGTTGGGGACTGGGCCCAAGTTGTTGTTATTAGATGTCATTGAGTCGGTACCGAGCCATAATGACCTTATGCATAGCAGCAGAACGAAACACTGCCCGATCCTGGGCCAACCTCACTACTGTTGCCACGCTTGCTTGAGTCCATCGATGCTGCCACTTGGCCAATCCATCTCGTTGGGGGTCTTCCTCTTTTTCTCTGACCCTCCACCCTACCAAACATGATATCCTTCTCCAGTGACTGAGTAGGAGGAAAAAACAGGCTGGCTACTTACTTACCCGCCTCCCTCCCTCTCTGCCTCGCTGCGGGTCCTGCCAATGCTTTGTTGCCATATAGTAGCAATCACACTTTTTCTGTAAAGGGCTAGATCACATCCAGTCTCTGCTGCCACCACCCTGTCCTGACGGCCGCACTCTAGAGCCTTGGGGAAATGACTTAAGCACTGTGCACCTCCATTTCCTTAGTTGTCATGTGAGGATCACAAAGAGTTGTTCACGTTGTTATTCTTACCACTTCGATTGCAAGTCTGTGAGTAACTGAAGGCTAACAGGTCACTTGTTCTGCCCTCATAGCTGGACCTACCTAGGAAGACCTCTTTCAGCCTTCCAGTTGTGGGTAGCAGGAGAGGCCTTGTGCCAGAATGACTGAGATTTGTCTGAAACAGCTCCCTGAAAGACAAGGTAAGTCCCACACAGCATCAGCTTAATTTATCTTGTTTAATCCTTCACAACAACCTTGTGATGTGGGCTCACTTGATAGAAAGGACAATTGAGGGTTACAAATGATGAGTGCCCAGTCAATCTCTGCCACATCGTCCAGGATGTCTTTGGATACCCCAGGATGCCTCAGATATGGAGATCTTTCACTTGAGAAAGTGGTGGTGGTGGTGTGCTGTGGAGTTGACTCTCACAGTGCCCCTGTATCTGAGGCTATAAATCTTTATGGGAGCAGAAAGTCCCACAGAACAGTAAATAGACTGTACACAGACCAAGAGGCAGTTGTTCGAACAGAACACGGGAACACTGAATGGTTTAAAATTAAGAAAGGTGTGCAACAGGATTGTATTCTTTCACCATACTTATTCAACCTGTATGCTGAGCAAATAATCTGAGAAGATGGGTTATATGAAGAAAAATATGGCATCAGGATTGGAGATAGACTCATTAACAAGCTGCGATATGCAGATGATACAACCTTGCTTGTTGAAAGTGAAAAGGACTTAAAATATTTTCTGATGAAGATCAAAGACCACAGTCTTTGGTATGGATTGCATCTCAATGTAAAGAAGACAAAAATCCTCACCACTGGACCAATAAACAACATTCTTATCAACGGAGAAAAGATTGACGTTGTCAAGGACTTCATTCTTCTTGGATCAACTATCGACACTCACGGAAGCAGCAGTCAAGAAATCAGATGACGTATTGCATTAGGTAAATTTGTTGCACAAGACCTTTTTAAAATGTTGAAGAGCAAAGATGTCAGCTTGAGGACTAAGGTGCGCCTGACCCAAGCTATGATATTTTCAGTAATCTTATATGCATACAAATGCTGGACAATGAGTAAGGAAGATCATAGAAGAATTGATGCCTTTAAGTTGTGGTGTTGGAGGAGAATACTGAAAGTTCCATAAGCTGCTAAAAGAACCAATAGATCTATTTTGGAAGAAGTGCAACCAGAGTGCTCCTTGGAGGCCAGGATGGCTAAGCTTTGTCTCTTATACTTCAGACATATTGTCAGGAGGGACCAGTCATTGGAGAAGGATATCATGTTTGGTAAGGTGGAGGGTCAGAGAAAAAGAGGAAGACCCCCAGTAAGATGGATTGGCCAAGTGGCAGCATCAATGAACTCAAGCGTGGCAACAATTGTGAGGTTGGCCCAGTATTGGGCAGTGTTTTGTTCTGTTATGCGTACGGTCACTATGAGTTGGTACTTACTCGATGGCACCTAACAACAACAACAGAGGTGGAAAAGAAGGGATCTCTTCTCTTTTCCCATCCCTTCTCCAGACCGTATTCAAACTTCTCCTTACCTTCTGGACTCTCAAGAAACAGCTCTTCCCCCAGTTTCCCTGCTACCTCAGGAGTTACTTCTCTGGCTCTACCCTGTGTTCCATACCTTCAGGGGCCTGCCAAACACATTTGAATTAACTAATAGTGAAATCTGATTTTACAGTGGGAAAGCTCCCAGAGGGCATTTACATGTTAACAAAGTTTTAATTCCTCTAAAGTAAATTTATAATGTGGTATTTTAGGCACTTAGGCAGATCCTTTAGAGACATTTTCATTTTGGTTGGAAAAGGGGATAGGGAAGCTTAGCCCCATTGTAACAGATGAAGAAACTGAAGTGCCAAGATGCCCCCCTGTTTAGATTATGCTGAAATATATGCCACTGAAATCAGGATTGAAAATCCTATCAGATGGAATAGTACAATAAACATTAGTTATCTGTCTCTTCACCTTTCCAATTCACCAGCTTTGAGTGGAAGAGATGTTCAGGTAAAGCAAAAAAGGACAATTAAAGCAGAACATTAACAGAGGAGGAGTTCTAATTGGATATGTTGTTGTTAATGTTATGTGCCATAGAGTCGGTTCCGACTCATAGCAACCCTGTACAGGGTTTCTGAGGCTGTAAATATTTACAGGAGCAGAACGCCTCATCTTTCTCCTGCAGAACAGCTGGTGGTTTCGAACTGCTGACCTTGCGGTTCGCAGCCCAATTTGTAACCACTATGCTACCAGAGATATAGAGAAGGAGAAATCAAAGGAAGAAGGATTATTTGAACATATACATTGTACATTCGCTCAAGCACAATTATAATTTGCCCAAACTAACCCACTTTCTGTAAATCCATTTACTAACATCTAGAAACCCTGCTAAGAAATCTATCTCTGATCCTTTTTTCAAAACTTAGTTTAGTCCCAGAGAACATGGCCCGGTGTCAAGATATTTCCAAGAAAAGGGACCGGAATTTAATTCTCTATTTGGTTTAATTTTGTTCTGGAACACTTGTGAAGGCTTAAATCCAAGGGGAGAAAAAAAGGTCTTCCTACTTGAAATCTGTGTTGGAAGAAGTACAGCCAGAAGGCTCCTTAGAAGCCCAAATGCCCAGACTTTGTCTCTCATACTTTGGACATGTGATCAGGAGGGACCAGTCCCTGGAGAAGGACATCATGCTTGGTAAAGTGGAGGATCAGCGAAAGAGGGAACCCCCCAACTAGATGGATTGGCACAGTGGCAGCAGCAGTGGGCTCAAGCACAGGAGCAATTGTGAGGATGGATCAGGACTGAGTTGTGTTTTGTTCTGTTGTTAAATGTGACTCAATGGCACTTAACAACAACAACTTCAGTCAGCACAGCAAAGCAAAAGTTCCTCTATAAAAGAGGCAGATACAAGCTTTCTTATATTTGTACCTCTTTACAGAGTTATAATTTTCTTGAACATGGAGTAAAGTAGGATTTTGAAAGGTCAAGAACAGGTGGAGAAAATGGAATGAAATGAATTTTTCAATCCTTTAGTAATTTGAAAGGAAATGTATCTAAACAGTAGAAGATGGATGCATGGGTGGATAGAAGAATCGATAGATGGGTGGATGGATGGATGGATGGATGGGTGAATTGATGATTGGATGGATAGATTAATCAATGGCTGGCTGACTGGCTGGCTGGCTGGCTGGCTGGCTGGCTGGATGGATGGGTGGGTGGATGAATGGATGGGTGGATGAGTGGATGGATAGGTAGATGGGTGGATGGATGGGTGGGTGGATGAATGGAAGGGAAGAAGTGAATGGATGGATGGATAAATGAGTAGGTGTATGGATGACTAAATGGATGAGTGGGAAAACGAATGGATGGGTAGGGAAGCTAGGTGGCTGAATTCTGTCTGTATTTCAGCTTTATTTGGCCTGCATAGTATTTTGTTGTTGTTATGTGCTGTCAAGTCATTTCTGACTCATAGCAACTCTGCATAGGATTTCCAAATGAGCTCTGGTAGTGTAGTTGTTACACCTGGACTGCTAACCTCAGGGTCAGCAGTTCAAAACTACTAGATGTCCCATGGGAGAAAGATGAGGGTTTCTGCTACCAAAAAAATTTACAGCCCCAGAAACCCTATACAGGGTCGCTGTGAGTCGGAACCGACTCCTTGGCACACCACCACCACTACCAACAAAGGGTTTCTGAGGAGCAGCTGGTGAATTTGAACAGCCAACCTTGTGGTTCAGAGATCTTGCAGTCCAGTGCATTATCCTGCAGCGCCACACGTTGGTGTTTTGAAATCATTTAGATCAGTTGCTTTTCTTTAACGAAAAGAATTTACCTAAAAAATCTAGATTTCTGGCTTCTCTTAAAAAGTTGGAAGCTTCACTGAAACTGGGCCATATTCCTTTATGTCAACAATTGACTGGGCCTGAACAATGGCTGCTCCTTTTAGTGCTTCTATGAATCTTTAGGGTTTCATTTTTAACCTTTTCTCCCTGCTCTCCCCCAATAACCCTTTTACTTTATCTACCTCCCCAGCATGCAGTTAAAGGCCTAGTGAGCATAGGCTCTTTAGCAAGTAGGCACATACAGAGGACATTGTTCAGTGTCTTTGCCCTCAGACCCTTAAAATGAGGCTCTCTGTTTCCCTTCTCATTCTTCCCACTGACATCCCAAGTTTCAGAGAATGGGGGTGTACGGGTTACACAGGTTCTAGTCTTTGTTACTTTATAACCTCTTTGGTATGGCAAACTCACTTCTTAGCAAGATCCTGAAGGCTCTTCAAGATCCAAATTCCCATTCCAATACTTACTCAGCCACACACATAAACCCTATTCCATACACCACTGCAAACTAAAATATCTAAACCAGCTTGCCCCTTCAGCACAGTATGAATGAGCAGAATTTTTGCCTTTGTATGTGTTGTGTTATCTGCCAGGAATGGGTCCTTCTACCACTCTTGTTCAGTCTGGGGAACTCCTCATCCTTTAAACTTCAGCTCCTTCTTGCAGCCTTCTCTGACTAGCATTGCTAGACAGAATAAGATAGTCCTTTCTTTTCTATTCCTACAATCCCATGTGCTTGTCTCCTTTAGGAACCGTGCCACCGTGCCTATATCCTTGGCAGGCTGTTGGTCTCCATGTCCATTTGGTACTGAATGATGTAGTCACTCTGCTGTATATGATATGACTGTAAGGAGCAGCACTGACATAGATTAAAATAGGAACAGAACCCTCTAGATTGTACAGTGCTTGGCAGGATACATGGACTACCTACATCCCATCCTGGTAGGCAAACCATAAAAGCTCAAGTTCAGTCAAGATGGACTTAGTCTTATAAAATAGATAGGTGCTTTGAACTGAACTTCTCTTTGCCTCAGTGCCTTCATCCACAAGAGAAGGATAAGAGTTTCATCTTGATAGAGTGGTTTGGGAATTAACTGAACACTGACACACTCACCATCATCACCACCACCACTACTGAGGTGTTCAGAATTCATACTTAGATCTTAGACCACACAGATTTGTTTGGCTCCTGTATTGTATAAGCCACTGGAGATCTAAGTAAGATTGGCCTATACGCTCCCCCCACCTCTTCAATATCCCACAGAAATTCAAAGCCATCCCTAAGACTTCTCAAATTCTTTTTTTTTGTTGTTGCTGTTAGGTGCCATCAAGTCAGCATCAACTCATAGCGATCCTATGCACAGCAGAATGAAACACTGCCCGATCCTGGGCCAACCTCATTATCGTTGCCACGCTTGAGCCCATTGATGCTGCCACTTGGCCAATCCATCTCGCTGGGGGTCCTCCTCTTTTTCTCTGACCCTCCACCTTACCAAACATGATATCCTTCTCCAGTGACTGGTCCCTCCTGACAATATGTCCAAAGTATGAGAGACGAAGTTTGGCCATCCTGGCCTCCAAGGAGCACTCTGGCTGCACTTCTTCCAAAACAGATCTATTGGTTCTTTTGGCAGCCCACGGCACTTTCAATATTCTCCTCCAACACCATAACTCAAAAGCATCAATTCTTCTACGGTCTTTCTTATTCACTGTCCAGCTTTCACATACATATGAGGTTATTGAAAATACCATGGCTTGGGTCAGGTGCACCTTTGTCCTCAAGCTGACATCTTTGCTCTTCAACACTTTAAAAAGGTCTTGTGCAGCAGATTTACCTAATGCAAGACATCATTTGATGTCTTGACTGCTGCTTCCATGAGTGTTGGTAGTTGATCCAAGAAGAATGAAGTCCTTGACAACTTCAATCTTTTCTCCATTGATAAGAATGTTGTTTATTGGTCCAGTGGTGAGGATTTTTATTTAGGCAGGGTATATTGTCAAGATTCTATCTGCATCCTCTCTGCTATGTATCTTTAGTGTTTTGCTTTTAACTTTTTATTGTGAATTAGGTTGAGGTTTACAGAGCAAATCCAGTTTCTATTCAACAATTCATACACATTTTGTTTCATGTCATTGATTGCAATCCCCACAGAGCAATACGTACTGAATATCATTTTGAACCTGATGTAAAACTCAACTCCTCTCTCAACCTACCTTGGTGCGTACACCCACAGACACTCACCCAAAGCATGTGGAGTCATAGAAGGGTTTACAAAATCAGGGTGAGTTGGAAGGAGAAAAAAGGAAGAGAGTTTTCATCATTTTGCAAAGAACTTTAAATTCAAATTATTTATCAGGTGCTTAAAACGTCCTCCAGCTACCTTACCACCAGGACCTTTGTCTCCACCACTGTTCCCTACACATTCAAATGGCTGTCTACATGGTTCCTCACCTCACATTTTATTACAGGCACGTCTCTCCCAACTTCACCTCTGAAACAAAAGAATGAGTCCTCTCTTGACCTCACTCAGAGCAATTTTTTTGTTTTCTGTTACCTTGCCAACACCCATGGCCTTTAGATATTGTCTCCAATTACAATTTATTCTCTAAGAAGAATTCTGGGGTCAGCTTTTGAGGCGCTAATGCTCACCTCTGTCACACTTGAGGAAGGCTGTCTTCATAAGCACATGACTGGTGTAGTCAGACAGGAATCCATGGTGACAAGGATTCCATGCTTGGGGTTTACTGCTCTTAGTAATTTATCTTTGAGTTCGTGTTTTACAAATGAAGTCTAAAGGGACAACAGCATGCACCAGGGGCTTGGAAGCTCAGCCCACATGTGGTTCCTCCTTCCACCACCTCCCTGGGATAGATTGTTTGCTGCTCCCTATCTTCTGATACCCCATGCCTGCCTGGTCTCCTCCTCCTTCCCCCTACTCCACAACCATCCACCTTTCACATGGAGTTGCAAGCACTTTGTATTAACAGGAAGCACAATCAATGTGCATTGATTAACTCATTTAAGGTGTACATAAAAGATGCTCTCCAGGGTTCTTGTTTTATGGCTCCAGGTCAAAGACCCTACTTGCCTGAAGTCCTACAGACCTCTCCAGTTTCTAGGCTTCCAATTTTCCCATTTCCAACTGGCCTGTCCATTTCATTTTAGTCCTGCATAATGTGGTCCTTCCTCCTAATTCTATCTGGATATAGCTTTTGAGGCCCTCATTTGAGTCAAAGAAACATTTATTATCTTTAGTTCAGAGCTCCATTTAAGTCCTCAGAATCCTCACCATCCTTTGATGTAATCCCTCCATTCTTAGAAACATTTGAGATGATATCTACAAGCTCTTTTCATCTCTTGATGCTAAGGGTAGAACTTGCCAAACTATTCTTCATGCTTCCCCTGTCTTGCTTTCCTTCTTAATAAGTTACCAGTAGCTGTCAAACTGACTGACACATGCTACTCCATATATGTCTGAGTTGAACGGTTTGCATTTTCAGAAGTTGATCTCCAGGTGTTTCTTTGACGGTACCTCTGGGTTAGCAATTGTGAGTGTTAACCATTTACACGACTCAGGGACTGTGCCTTCTTCCTCACCTTCTCCTAAGACTGTAGGCCACTGCATTCACCATAATCAGTTTGACCTGCTTTGTAGGACTTAGGCCTAATGGAAGTGGTCTGCATTAATGACATTATCCAGCTGACAGGACTGTCACTTCACCACCCCTGACACCAGATTCTGGTTGCTTTGGCCCCTACACCTGTGCTTTTTGAAGCATTTCAACTCAGTAAGAGTACCTGGTGGACAATCTGCCATTGGTTCCACATCCTCTGGGTCACCTTACTGTCTCTAGATGAGATCAGATACAGCTCTGTACCCCTTTCCCTCCACCCAACTCACCTCCTTTCCTCCAGCAGCCTGAGAACTTGCCCAGGGAAGTGATTCCACACTGTCTTCTGCATGTTCTCCACACAACACTGAGCGAGGCCCTGTGAATCAGTTGGAGCAGGGGTATGGAGCTAAGTAGAAGACTAGACAGTACCCTTGGTTTGGGGGAATCCCAGTTTTCCTATGATGACCTGTTGCTTTGTAAGAGCCGATCGTGGTCTCTGTTGGGTTTGCCAATTTTCCCATTAGAAGAGAGGCTCTGTGCCTGTATTACCATCCCTGTGCGGCCTAGATGAAGGTGGATTATTAAGTATAGAGAGCTGATGCACAGGTCTGTGTGTGACCACCAGTGCTTAGTGTCTTCTTTGCCAGTGGAAACTACAATACGAGTTCCTTTATATTGTAAAGAACCCTGGTTTGTGTGATTCACAGTGGCTGCCTACCCAGCCACTGCTCTAGGCAAGTGACTTGAGTCAGATTAACCAAATAACCCACCCCCTAACCATAGAGATTTGCCATGTGAGGGTTGACATGTCCCACACAGCCCATTCAGAGGTCTCCCTGGAAATTCAGCAAACAGAAGCCCTTGTCTCTCCCCACCCCTGGAGTTTCTAGCTAGAGGGACGTAAGTAAGTCAAACGCTTACATAGTTTGGATCATCTCTTCTTCCTCCTATTCCTTTTTGCTACTGGAATATATGAAGTCCCACATTCAGTGAAGCAGAACTCGGAGACAGGAGTGGAACCATGGTGAAAGGGAACCGTGCCGCTTAGAGAAGAAGGGAGGGAGGGCACAGTACAGAGAAGAGAGAGGTCCAAATCCTTGCAACCTCCCCTTATCAAGTTTCAGCTAATCAGACTGTTCTGAATTCTCTTTATACTTGGAGCTATTGTTCCTGCTACCAACCACTCAAGCATCTACATGTTGAGATCTGATTTTCCCCGTGAGGAAATCTGATTAGGCCAGAAAGTAACCCTTGTCACTGTGAGACCCTAATTATGGATTGCTTATGGCTTGGTTGTCCTTAGACAAGGGGCTCAATTCCCGACGACCAGGGAGATAGGATGGAGTCCTGGTGTGGCGCTCTAGCATAAAGTACTGGACTGTAAGGTCAGTTTGAACCACAAGGTTGGTGGTTCAAACTCACCAGCCACTTCTTGGAAACCCTATACCAGGTCGCTATGAGTCAGAACCAACTCAACAGCACTTAACACTAACAACAGGGAGATGGGAGTCACATGGTGCCACTGGGACAGTTTACTGGAAGGAACACTCAGAACAGAGGCTGAGGCATAGCAACCTATGTAGGCCCACCAACCATCCAAACATTGGAGTCTTTAATATTTATCTATGAATGAGTAGAAAATATTGAGTTGATTGACTGTACACACACAGAATCCCAAAAATTAAATAAAAGGGAGCTAGACATGGCTTCTTTCTTCTGAAATCCTAGGGTGGTTCCATGGTATAATGGTGAACACCCTGGACTAGTCTGCATCCAGCGATCCAAGGCCTAGTCTCTGTGGACTTCCCCTTGGACTACTGGTGTGGCACTGTAGGATAAGCATTGGGCTGGTAGCCACTGGGTTGGTGGTTCAAACCCATCAGCTGCTCCTCAGAAACCCTGCAAAGGATCGCTATGAGTTGGAATCGACTCAATGGCACTAAACAACAACAAAGACATGAGAGTCAAAAAGCAATTTCCCTCAACAAATTCAACTTGTTTTGTTGTCTGTGGTTGATTCCCTTTGAGTTGTTCCTGATTTCCTGAAGACCTCCCTAACCCCCAGACTCGGTTTGCATCTGGAACCACAGTTAGATGTGTGCCATTTATCTCCAGACTCAGGCTCTGCCAAGAGCAGAGCGGCTGCCTCAGCAGTGAGGTCTCCCCGGGACACATTAACCACTGTCAGGGTGTGAAAGATGATCAGCCAGTAGATTAATTCCTCATAAAAATCACTTAGGCCAGAGCAGGTTAACTAAATATGTGGTATTAAGAATTATACAGAGCTTCCGATTTGGCTCCAACAATTAGGAGATAGCCAGGACGATAGGTAATTCTTAGGGGTATGATTGTGCAGGGGCCTTCGGGGCTAGGGCTGGCTGCCAAGTTACTTGAGGGTTACACTGTTGTAATGAGAGGCGTGAGGTTTTCTGGTTCCTTGGTGGACCATCCCTCCACCCTGTTGGTTTTTCCAACATAGGTGAACATCAAGGAAATCTACAAGCTCACTCTGTCTTCTCTACAGACAAAAGCTAGCCTCCGATTTTTGTAGAGTATGGAGAAATGAGGAGTATGGTGAAAATGCTTTGTCAGAATTAAAAGGCCAATGTATGTCCAGCGGTGATAGTTGCGAACTTTTATTTCCACTACAAGGAACGTGATATTCATTACTCTCCCCCACTTGCCCTCCACTCTAGCTATGCTGGTTTCCTCGATATTCTATGGACACACCAGAGACACCCTCACCTCAGGACCTTTGCACTGCTATTCCCTCTGTCTGGAATTCTTCTCTCTTAGATATCCACATAGCTTGTTACCTTACTTCCTTTGGGTCTTCACACAAATGCTGCCTATTCCATGAAGCCCTCCTTGATCACTCAATCCAAAAATTCAGCCACTCCAAACTGCTCCTATTGATCTACCCTGTCTATTATTTATGTTCAATATACTTTGTTATTTAATTTGTTTTATATATTCTCCCTGGTAGAATATGAACTCCACGAAATCAGGGACTGCCATGTATTTTGTTCACTGCTATATCCCCAGTAATCAGAACATGACCTAGTACATATAGTGTTGTTGAGTCAGTTCCAACTCATAGCAACCCTGTAGAGGGGTTCCAAGGAACATCTCTTTGGTTTGAATTTGCTGGCCTTGTGATTCAAACTGACCTTACAGTCCAGTGCTTTATCCTACAGAGCCACACCAAGACTTTACATGTTGTGCTATAAACCCTGGAAAGAACCCATGTTTGGAATCAGACTTGGGTTCAGATATATGTGCTCAGCCAGTTATGAACAGTGAGTCCCTGGGTGAAGTATTTCACCTCTCTGAGTCTCCATTTCCTTATCTGTAAATTGGGTGTGATATAGTTTCAGTAGGGTTCCCGGGATAGTGCATGTAAGGAACTGAACACAATGTCAGGCTCAGAGTAGAAACGAAATCACTAGCAACTATTTGGCACTACAAGAATAATGTTGTTGTTGTTGTTAGGTGCCATGGAGTTAGTTCCGACTCATAGCGACCCTGTACAGGGGTTCCGAGGCTGTAAATCTTTACGGGAGCAGAATGCCTCATCTTTCTCCCGCGGAACAGCTGGTAATTTCAAACCACTGACTGTGAGATTAGCAGCCCGATTCATAACCACTACGCTACCAGAACTCCTTAAGAATAATATAAATGGTTATTATTACCAAGGAGTCCCTGTGTGGGATTGTAGGATAAAGCACTGGACCACAAGGTCCATCTGAACCACAAGACTGGTGGTTCAAGTCCACCAGCCACTCCTTGAAAACTCTATACAGGGTCACTATAAGTGGAAAACAATTTGATGGCACTAAACAAGAACAATTATGACCAAGAAGCTTGAGAAATTTAAAGAGAAACCGAAAGAAAAATAAAATTCTCCAAATCTGCCTGGATTGGGGATCAGGAACAAGATAAACATCATATGCGAACTGGACTAAGTATATAAGCCTGCAAGTGTGTGCACGTGTGTGTCTCATTCACAGAGAAGGTCGATTTCATGCTCTGCTCATCCACATTGCAGGTGTTCCAAAGAGTGGACCTAGATGTTTGTGTAGACATGCTTGTGAACACTACAAAGCCACACATATGTACACACAAATACACACAAGCATGAATACACAAGCACACACACCTTCTCACCTCCACAGAGAGGCTCTGTGGAGAGCAGCTACTTGGGAGAGAGGAGGAGTCTCTACAGCCACATTGTTGCACTCAGGTTCCTTCCCAGACACTCTGCCCTGTACAAGCAAGGCTGTCTTCTATGATCCTCTTGATACCCCAGACTGCACCTTCTAAACCAGAAGATCTCTGCTGATGGCAGCCCCTCACAGGCACTTATCCCTTCTAGACACAGACCCCGCTAGTGGTGTGGCTGTGATGGGGAGTGAGGGATCTGAGTATCCACATGTCAGTCCCAGCCTCAAGCTCCACCCACAGAAGCCTTAACCCTAAACTGGAGAGTTATAGAGAGCACTTTGAAAAGGTAGCAACTCTCTGAGATCTGGCCCAGGAGGCAGCTTCCAGGGCAGGGAGACTACTGCTGAGAGCAGGTGCTACTTGTAGACACTTCCCACCCCCACCCCACTCCCTTCAGTCCACCCCATCCTACCCATGCTGGCCCCTACCACCATGAGAACAGCATTCTGGGAAGAGCACTGGCCCTAGAATCAGGGAGGTTGGGCACTGAAATCTCAGCTCCCGCACCTGTTAGCCAGTTCCTTCACCTTGCTGAGCAACAGTTCATCACCCATCAAACAATCTCAAAAATAGCTCACACATAAAATTGTCAGGAGGTTTAATTCAGAGCCTCCATGTATAACAGCCCAGTGGGAGCGGCAACACCATTTACAGGCAGCCCCCAGGTTACGAATGAGATCTGTTGCTAAACGTATCTTTCCTCTCTTTAAGTGAAATTGCTGGGTGAGTCCAACAGTTCTTATTTAACATTGCTTTAGTGTGAGAGAAAAGGCCCTGGTGGTACAATGGGGCAAGTGTTGGACTGCTAACAGCAAGGTTGTTAGCATGTTCCATGGAAGAGAGAGGAGGCTGTCTGCTCCCAGAAGGATTGACAGTCTCAGAAACTCTTAGTGGCAGTTCTAGTCTGTCCTAGGGAGTCACTATGACTTGGAACTGACTCAGTGGCAGTGGGTTGGCTGGTTTATATAGTGCAAGAAAATATTCAGAGCCTTTTCAATGATTTAAAAGCTGCAGGTGAAGGTGATTGTGATGAAGAATTTCTTCTGAGTAGGGATTGGCTCAATCATTTCAAAGTGAGTACACATTTATATAATATTAAAGGACAAGTAGGATCCTCCTCAAGTCGGATGTTCCTAACCCAGCTTTGGTAGCATAGTGGTTACGAATTGGGCTGTGAACCGCAAGGTCAGCTGTTAGAAACTACCAGCTGTTCCACAGGAGAAAGATAAGGTTTTCTGCTCCCGTAAAGATTTATAGCCTTGGAAACCCTGTTCAGGGTCGCTGTGAGTCAGAACTGACTCGATGGCACTTAACAACGACATGGGCTACAAAGTCAATAACAGTCTCTGGACTGTGCAGGACAAAATCTGCACCGACTTCTATGGTGATGGGGGTTGTTTTAAGTGCCATAGAATCTGTTCCGACTCATAGAAACCCTGTATAGGATTTCCAAGGAGCGGCTGGTGAATTTGAACCGCTGACCAACTTTGCGATTGAGTGCTTTATCCTACAGCGCCCCACCAGGACTCCACTGTGGTAAGACAGATACGATATCATGTGCTAAATGCACTGGTAGAAAACATGGCAGCCAGAAGGTCCTAAATAAGTGGTAGCCAGAACCAGGCTGATTAACCAGCTTAAGGTCACAAAGGGGCATTGCACATGGTCTGCACAGTCAGAAGGAGCCACGGTAAGATATGAGGCCACTTACATGGTGATGGGAATACAGTGCCCTCGAGATTGTATTTTCAGTGTTCTTTACAGCCCCAAGTTCTGGAAGTTGATCTTGGATTTCTGCTTATTGGGCATTTTAGTGAGCAATCAGATCTTTTACAGGGCCAAGATGTGTGAGCCCTTGGAATCATTTGGTCTTAATGAAATGAAGTTTGATTTAAGTGGAGTATAATTGTCCTCCCATTAAAATAGTGATTAAAGAAAAAGAAGAAGAAGCTAAAACACAGTGCATGGCATTCAGTTAAACATGCCTAACCCTTTAAAAGGAATCTCTAGATGCCTCAACCCTGAACCCTCCCAGCCCACCACCTACACCCCGTTGCCCTGGTGGTACAAAGGAGACTTACTTTCTGGTGAGATCTACTTATAGATACTGGAGTGACACCTCCCAAACATGACCTTGCATTCTGAAGAGTTGGATGCTCAAGCCATCATTGCTCTTACCTGGATCCACTCAGCCCCAGGCAGGAACTTCTTATTATTGTCCAGTGTTATTGAGTCGGTTCCAACTCATAGCAACCCCATATAGCGTTTCCGAGGAGTGGCTAATGGATTTGAACTGTGTACCTTGCTGTTAGCAGTCCAGTGCTTATCCTATAGCACCATACTATGAGCTTTGAAAAGTGACATCTGATTATAAACAACTGGGAGTCTTCTCAGTTATAAACACCAGGACCTACCCCGTCTGCCTATAGTGAAGTCCAGCAGTTGGCAAGTCACACTTTGTTGTTAAGTGCTGTCGAGGTGGTTCCAGCTCTAGTGACCCTGTATAGAGTTTCTGAGGAGTGACTGGTGGATTTGAAATGCCTACCTTTTGGTTAGTAGTCTGATGCTTATCCTACAGTGCCACACCTGGACTCTCTCTCCTAGGTATTAAGGAACCAATTTCAACATGAAAAGTGGGCTAAACAGTTCAGAGAAAGAGAGGAGAGGGAAGAAAGAAAGAATAAAGGAAACTGTGAGACAATACCAAGCAGAGGGCAAAATAATATTTCCCCAAAATTTGTAATCAATAACCATAATAAGAGAAAATATGGAAACTACAAGACAAGAATGAGAAGCCATAAAAAGAGAACAAAAACAAAAAAAGAACACCTAGAAATTTAAAATGTGAGAACAGAAATAAAAATACAGTAGATGAATGAAAAGGTAAAAGTTGAGGAAATTCAGAAATACAAAATCAGAAGATGGGAGATAGAAAATAATGTTCAGATAAGAGAAAAAATGAAGTGAAGGAAACATCAAAAAATAACAGATTTCTGAATCTGTAAGTTTCCAGATTCAAAGGGTCTTCACAGAACCTAGCACCGTGAATGATGAATCACATCAAACCCTGTCATCCCCAAACTTCAGATGACCAGAAATAAAGAAGGTCAGACAAAGCGGTTGAAGTAGGTAGGAGAAGTAGGTGGGAATCAGAATGGCATCAAACTGCAATGCTGCAGAGCATAGCTTTTAAAATTTGGAGGGAAAATTATTTCCAGCGTTGAGTTCTATACCTACCAACCTATCATCAAGAATGATGATAGAATAGAGATGTAGTTCTCCCATGTAAACCCACATAAGTCACAACAAAAACTTAAAAAGAAAAAAAAGTAAAAGTGAGAGCAGGTTTCGTAATTTGCATTATTTTCTCCTGGAAGTAGTTGTGGGACCGTTTTCTATGTCAGTATTCATCAGCTGCACCATTTTAATGGTTATATATCATTTCTTGTATGCTATGTTGTTGTTATGCTCCATGGAGTTGGTTCCTACTCATAGTGACCCTGTACAGGGTTTCCAAGGCTGTAAATCTTTACGGGAGCAGAAAGCCTCATCTTTCTCCCACAGAGCAGTCATTTAATTTTTCGTTTTATGTGTCAGAACTGACTTGCCAGCACTTTAACAACAGCAACAAATTATGCAATCAGTTAATTCTTGCAGCAAATAACATGAGTTTGTTGTTGTTGTTAAGTGCTGTTGAGTTGGTTCCAACCTATAGTGACCCTGTATAGGGTTTCCTAGGAGTGGCTGGTAAGCTTGAACCGATGACCTTGAAATTCAAACCGACTTTACAGTCTAGCGCATTAACCCACAGCACCACACCAGTTTAGATTCTTTTAAAAAGATAGCAGAAAGGAGTCTTCTCTAAGCTGAGTTTAAACGTTGTCATCAATATTTTCTGCTTTGCTTTTCTAGAATGATACATTTAACTCTGTGACCTTCTCTGAGATTTTTCCGACAGTCCTACTGTTCCTTTTTTAAACTCTTTCAAAAGTTATAAATGTAATTAATGCATGTGAGGCAGATGGTTGTTTTTGTCAGTGATGATTTCCTTATCTCCTTGTCAGTCTCTCTTGGTGGATTTCCCCTCCTCCATCCCTCTACCTCCTTTTCTATTCTCACTCATGTGGTGTGGGTGGAGCCAACCTGCCTTCTGTTTTTAGTTACCATATGATCTCATCTGGTCAAATAGTCTTGTTCTTCTTTCTGGTGTCTGCACACGGGCCCAGCACTGATTCAACAATTCAATTCTAGGACTTTTGCTAGAGACCTCTTTTGTTGATAAGTTCCCTCTAGTTGGTCCTGACTCATAGCGACTACTCTCTAGAATTTCCAAAGGGTGGCTGGTGGGCTTGAACTACCACCTTGAGGTTCAGCTCTATCTTGCGGTCTAGTGTTTACCCTATAGTGCCACACCAGGACCTCTGGAAAAGGGAAATTATCTTTTTGCTGGAATTGCTGAGCTAATAAAGTACCAGCAAACTGGTTTTATTACACTTCACAGATAATTGTGTTTTGATTTGTTTATATAAATTGAAGGCTTGTGGCAACCCTACATCAAACAAGTCTATCATTGCGAGTTTTCTAACAACATGCACTTACTTTATGTGTCTGTGTCTGATTTTGGTACTTCTTGCAATATTTAAAATTTTTTCATGCTTAATAGAGTACAGTCTAGTGTAAACATAACTTTCATATACACTGTGAAACCAACAATATGTGTGTGACTTACTTTATTGTGGTACTCACTTTATTGTGGTGGTCTGGAACTGAACCCACAACATCTTCGAGGTAAACTGTATGGAGTTTCTGATGGCCTGTTGCTGCTACAAAGGGAAAGTCTGGGGATAAAGTCAACAGGAAGAAAACCCAAGGCAAGAGGGTTAGAGGCAATGGGGAGGAAAGCTAAACCAAGGAATGTAAAAGACAGATTCCTATAATCTGAACGCCTGGATACAGCCCTGCCTGATGCTTCTGGTCAAAACAGTAGCACGTATCAATACATCTCCTTATTTTCTGAATCTATTTTGAATTGGTGTTCTGTCACCTGCAAATGAGTGTGTGTTGTGTGTTCATGTGTATATAAACGTAGACTCAATCTGTACTATGAATCAGATTCAGCACAGAAAAGTATAAAGCTAAAATTAAAAGTCTTCCTTCTAGCCCCTTAAATCTCCAGTCTCTGGGTTGTCTCTAGAGACGATCATTTTTCATGTTTATAGATATATTCTTCCAAAATGCCTCTGCATAACTTTTTTGCCTATACTGCATTAACAAATACATCAACTTTTTAAATGCACAAACAGGAATATACTGTATAATATCTACATTATTCTGCAACTTGTGTTTTCAGTTTCATCATATATCATGGGATTCTTTCCTTATCTGCATGGAGACATTAAGTTCATTTTCCCTAACGCCTACAGAGGAGTCTGGTGTACCGACATCCTATAGTCTAACAAGTCTGATACGGATTTTCCTGGGTTTTCACCATTACAAATAAGCTGCGATGAGCATCATTCCTCTCTGCTCTTGTGACGTAAACCCCGAAGCTAATGAAGCTTATGCTTGAGGCACCTCATTGCCTAGGCCCTTTCTAAGGCCTGGTTTAGTTTAGTGGGATATGGGTAGTTATTGGAGTAGTTTGGTTTAGTGGGATATGGGTAGTTATTGGAGTGGTCTGGTTTAGTGGGATATGGATA
>NW_006408590.1:12658260-12672321 GCF_000296735.1 Chrysochloris asiatica
ATATTCTCTGCTTTCAGCCAAGATCCATCAGACATCAGCAATGATATCCCTCATTCCACAGCCTCTTCTGAACCTGGATTGAATCTCTGGAAGTTCTCTGTCAACGTATGATTGTAGCCATTTCTGTATTACCTTTAGTAAAACTTTACTTGCATAAGATATCAAAGAGATTATCTGATGATTTCCGCATTCTGTTGGGTCACCTCTCTTTGGAATGTGCACAAATATGGATCTTTTCCCATCAGTCAGCCAGATAGTTGTCTTCCAAATTTCTTGACATAGATGAGTGAGTGCCTCCTGTGCCGCCTCACTTTCTTGAAAGATTTCAATTGTTATTCCATCAGTTCCTGGTGCCTTGTTCTTTACCAATTCCTTCAATGCACTTTGAACTTCCTTCTTCAGTATCATTGGCTCTTGATCATATGGTACCTCTTGAAATGGTTGAACATTAATCATTTCCTTTTGGTACAGTGACTGTGTATGCTTTCTATCTTCTCTTGATGCTTTCTTCATCACTCAATAATTTGCCCAGAGAATCCTTCAATAACGAAAGTCGAGGCTTGAATTTTTTCTTCAGTTCCCCCAGCTTGAGAAATGCAGACCATGTTCTTCCTTTTTGGTTTTCTGATTCCAGATCTTTGCACATCTTATTATAATATTTTGCTGTATCTTCTCGAGCTGATCTTTGAAATTTTCTGTTCAGCTCTTTGACCTCCTCATTTCTTCCATTTGCTTTAGCATCTCTACGCTGGAGAACAAGTTTCAGAGTCTCTTCTGACATCCATTTTGACCTATTCCTTCTTTCTTGCCTTCTCAATGACTTTTTGCTTTCTTCATGTATGATGTTTGTGATGTCATCCCACAACTCTTCTGGTCTTTGGTCTTTAGTGTTTAATGTATCAAATCTATTCTTCAAAAGATCTCTAAATTCAGGTGGGATATATTCAAAGTTATATTTTGGCTCTCGTGGACTTGTTTTCATTTTCTTCAGCTTCAGTTTGAATTTGTATATAGTAATTGATGGTCTGTTCCATAGTCTGCCCCTGGCCTTGTTTTCACTGATGATATGGAGCTTTTCCATCTTCTCTTTCCACAGATGTAGTCAATTTGATTTCTATGTATTCTATCTGGCGAGCTCCATGTGTATAGTCATCTCTTATGCTGTCTAAAGAAGGTATTTGAAATGAACAAATCTTTGGATTTGCCAAATTCTATCATGCATTCCATCATTTCTATCACCAAGGCCATATTTTCTAACTACTGATCCTTCCTGTTTACTCCCAACCGTTGCATTCCAATCACCAGTAATGAGCAGTACATCTTGATTGCGTATTTGATAATTTCAGATTGAAGAAGTTAGTAGAATTCTTCTATTTCATCCTCAGTGGCTTTAGTGGTTGGTGCATAAATTTGAATAATAGTGGTATTAACTGGGCTTCCCTGTAGGCGCATGGATAATATCCTATCACAGACAGTATTGTACCTCATGACTGATCTGTATATGTTCTTTTTGACGATGAATGCAACACCAATCCTCTTCAATTTGTTATTCCCGGCATATTAAAACATGTGGCTGTCAGATTCAAACTGGCCAATACCAATCCATTTCAGCTCATGGATTGGTATTGGCCAGTTTGAAGATATCGATGTTTATGCATTCCATTTCATATTTGACAACTTTCAATTTTTCCAGATTTATACTTTGTACATCCCATGTTCCAATTTTCAATGGATGTTTACAGCTATTTCTCTTCATTCTGAGTTGTGCCCCATTAGCAAATGAAGGTCCTGCGGGCTTTTCTCCCACGAGCTTTACTCCATTCACGTTATCACGGTCAACTCTACTTTGAGGAAGCAGCTCTTCCCCAGTCGCATTTTGTGTGCCTTCCAACCTGAAGGGCTCATTTTCCGGCACGATATCTGACAGTGTTTCTCTGCTACTCATATGGTTTTCAGTGACTAAAGATTCAGAAGTAGTTCGTCACTCTTTCTTCCTAGTCTGTCTTTGTCTGGAAGCTCATCTGAACCCTGTCCACCATGGGTCAACCTGCTGGTTATTTAAAATACCAGTGGTATAGCGTTCAGAATCATAGCAACTCACAAGCCACCACAGTATGACAAACTCACAGATGAGTGGTGGCCATTTGGTTTTCAGTGGAAACTGTCACTTTAAATATTGAGGAAATCTGTGAGCATGCACAGTAGAACCCTCCAGGAGTGGGAGTGGGCTGTCCATTCTCTCAGGGGATGCCCCTCTAGTCACCAGAATGGAGGTGCACAGATAGCAAGAGACCAATGAACAGACACCAAAAAATGAATGCCCACACCTGTATCTCCGCGGTTCTGTCAGGCATTTGTGGCTGTTCTGATCCTTCCCCCGCTTGATCTCTCCCAAGATGGCGGCTCCAGGAATAGCTGAGAGTCTTGAATTAGAAAGCAATGGATTTTTTTATTCTGCTACAAATTCCCCTAGCTGTAAGCCTTCCAACCTTCCAAATATTCCTATATATGTGCTTCAGAGTTCTAGCACTATCCCCTGAGCCTGCTTGGCCAGGTATTCTGTGTTGTTGGTGGCGGAGCCTCTCACTGCATGTCTACCCGATACGCCATCTTGATTGTATCTCCAGAATTCTGTATTAGTAAGGCATAAAGCTGTAGCAGTACTACAAACAGTGAGTGTATGTCTGTGAGAAGGCACAAATTTCAATTTGCTCTACTATAGAAAAGGCTGAATTATCTTTCCATTGTCTTCATAAAAGATGACATTTCAAAACTCATGTCTCATGAATAAGAAGTGATCAAAAACTATTTCACCAAAACAATGTAGGAAAAAAAATTGATAAAGGTGCATCAGGCAGTAAATTGAGAAAAATTATGATGCTATTTTTCTGGATTTTGTGATGCTTGTGGTATTTGTTAGCTTTTTTTAAATTTGTAATTTCTATGATTTCTTTTCTCATTCTAAATAGATATTCATTTTCATACCTGACTTGAATTTGTAATTTTGTTTTGTATTTTTTTATGAGGCCCTCTAAAATCCTTTGAGCTTATAACTCTACAAAACCTGGATTGCCCCTGCAGAGTGGCTGAACGGGCAGGGTCTGAAGCTAAACTGCCCAGCTGCAAATCCCTGCTGGGCGATTGGCCAGCTCTGTGACCCTGGGCAAGTTATTTCACCTCTCTTTGCCTTGATTTCCGCATTGGTAAAGTGGAGATAAAAATTCCAAAGTGTTGTTATAAGGATTGAGTGAATTAATACATAAAAAGTACTTAGGATTTGGCAACTGCTAACATCCAGTGATGACTGTCTTTATTTTTTATGTAATTGTGTAGGTTTTTGTTGGTATTAAGAGCCATCAAGATGGTTCTGGCCCACCGTGGCCCTGTATAGGGTTTCCAAGGAGCAACTGTGAACCTGAACCACCGATCTTGCAGTTCAAACCATCCTTGCAGCCCAGCACATTCACCCGCAGTCCCAGGACTTCAGGTACTTCATCAGGATAGATTTCTAGAAGTACAAGCCTTGGGTCAAGGGTACATGCATCATAATTTTGAATTTTATAAAAACACCAACAATAGCCACAGTTGCTGTCTAGTTGGTTCCAACCAATGGAGACCTCCTAAGTGTCAGAGTAGAACTATGCTCCATAATGTTTTCATAGCTGGCTTTTTAGAAGCAGATAAAAGGTCTTTCTCTGAGGCACCTTAGGGTGGATTTGAACTGCCAACACTTCAATTAGTTGTCAGTTGCTTAACCATTTGCACCACAATGTAACTCTGTACTTTCAGTCGTTGTTGTTAAGTGCTCTTAAGTCAGTTCCAACCCCTAATGACCTTGTGTAGATAGGTTTTCCAGGAAGTGGCTGGTGAATTTGAACAGTTAACCTTGCAGTTCAAACCGACCTTACGGTCCAGTGCATTATCCCACAGCACCACACCAGGACTGTTGTTTTTAAGTGCTGTCGACTCATTTCCGACCCATCACAACCCTGCCTGTATAGGGTTTCCAAGGAGTGGCTGGTGAGCTTGAACCACCAACCTTGTAGTTCAAATGACTTTGCAGTCCACTGCATTAGCCCACAGTGCTACACCAGGACTGTTGTTGTTAAGTGCTGTTGAGTTGGTTCTGACCCACAGCAACCCTGTACAGGGTTTCCGAGGCTGTGAATCCTTATGGGAGCAGAAAGCCTCATCTTTCTTCCGTGGAGCGTCTGGTAGTTTCGAACTGCTGACCTTAAGATTCACAGCACAATTTGTAACCACTACGCACCAGGACTAGAGAATGCCAAATTGCCCTCCAAAAAGCTACATCATATTCTTACCCTCCTGGTGTGATGCTGTGGGTTAATGCACTGGACTGCAAAGTTGGTTTGAATCACAAGGTTGGTGGTTCAAACTCACCAGCCAGTCCTCGGAAACCCTATAAAGCTCTCTATGGGTCAGAACCAACTCGACGGCACTTAACAACAACATGGGAAGCACTGGTGGTTACCGGAAATTCTGGGTCCTCCTCCCAGCTCTTGTGTCTTGTGAATCCTATCAGCTGCTCACATTTACAAAGCACCTTACCCTTTATTAAGTATAGTGGCCCTGTAGGGAGGTCAGAGCAGAGATTATTGTATATTTTATGGAAGACGAAATCATGACTCAGAAAGGTAAGGAACTTATGTAAGGGCACCCAGCAGGTACTCGCAGGAGAGAAGCAAGAACTCAGGGCTTCTGAAAACCTAATACATTTTTGCTGTATCTTGATGCCTCTCAAAAGTCTTTACATTAAAATGAAATACACTCTTTAAGATGAAATATATTCACAATGAAATCTACTCTTTACTCCAAGTTAGTTATGAAGCACAGACATTAAAGCTATATTATAGACTAAGAGTGCACTTCTTAGAAAAATAAATTTAATTGCAGTCTCTTGATTCAAATCAAATCCACTCTGTTTTAAACTTTCAATTATGGTAAGATATAGCTGTAGAGGATATGCTTTCTATCCTAATCTGAGGCCTCCTATGGCAGCTCCTTTTGTACTTCTAACTCTAAAAACCTGCTTCCCCTACCCCCAATCTTGTTATCTTCTCTTTGACTTGCCAAACAAATCTAGTCCAAAAAAAGAGAACTGATTAAATGCCTAAGGGAAAGAAATGAAGAGCTCAAAATCAGGAGAGTCTGTTCCCACATGTTCAGGCTAATTGAACTTTTCCCACATGACAAATTAGAAAGGAAAAGAAACATTTGCATAGAAGGACAGTTAAGAATAAACTAGAGGTGTCATTTGTCCCAAATTAGGGCAGGATCCCATAATTTATTTTTCCATGGATGGCTGGGTTTGTTCTCTAGTGTCACTGAGCAAATTATTTCGTCAGTGTGAGGGTCAGCTGCTGAGCTCTGGTCTCATCAGCAAGCTGGGCTACCTACACACTAGTGCATCTAGATGCTGTCTAGCTGCTGGAAAAAATGAACATGCCCAGGCCTAGGGAAGTGGGTTCATTGCCTCATGCTGCCCTAATGTGGCACTGTGGGTTAATGCACTGGACTGCCATGTCGGTTTGAACTGCAAGGTCTGTGGTTCAAGCTCACCAAATGTTCCTCAGCAACCCTATACAGGGTCGTTATGAGTCAGAACTGACTCCACGGCACTTAACAACAACAACAACTACCACAAGTGGGTGTCTTTAAAGAACATAAATTTATTGTGTCACAGTTTTAGGGCTGGAAGTCCAAATGAGGTCATCGGGCTTAGGACAGCACTCCTCTGTGTGGGTAGCCCAGGAGTTTCTTGGTATTGTCATGCTCCTGTATGTGTTTCTCTCTATTCTGCTTTTTATGAGACACTGCGAACCTCAAGGTCAGTAGCTCGAATCTACCAGCTGCTTCCTGGGAGAAAAATAAGGCTTTCTGCTCCTGTAAAGATTTACAGCCTTGGAAACCCTATACAGGGTCCCTATCGATCCAACCTACTCAAGGGCACTTAACAACAACCTTCAAAAGTGATTATCTGGTTGACCTCATTAACATAACAACAGAAGCAGGTTCATATTAACAGTCTTTGTTGTGGAGTATCTTCCTAGCCCACCATCTTGCTGGAAATCTCTAATATACTTGCAACAAAACTGAAGTAGACATCGTGTCAAATCTTTGAAGCTTTGCAACAAGTTTACAGGGATGCTCCCCACATAAAACAAAAGTGTTTAGATGGATCAAGCATTTTAAGGGAAGTCCAGAAGCCCTGCAAAATGAATTCAAGGTAGAGAGTTCAGCTCAGAAGGTTCTGGTGACTGTGTTTGGGGATTCCAACGGGGTATCAGTAGATTGTGTCAAAGGATGCAAAACAATCATGGTGGCTTTCTAGGAAGATTGTTTAAGAAAATTGAAATCTTCATTGGTGATAAAAAGAACAGAAGAATTGTGCTTAGGAATTTTTTTTTCCCACCACAACAATGTACCTGCTCATTCTCATGGGCTGTCCTATGAGAATTTCTTTGGGAAACTTTACCCCCACACACTCTATAGCCCTGATCTTGTCCCTGGCTACATGATGGTCCATTTATAAATCATGACCCTATATCCTGAGTCATAACCACTAGGACCCGTAGTGAACATGTGGCAATTTTCAGTGAATCTTTAAAGGCACATCCAGGCAAGTTCCCTGGGTCTTCATGTAACCCCTCCATGGGTTTAGCTGGGTGTTGTAATCTTGTAAGCATACTCTACCTGAGGGCAAAACTGTTATATTGCTGGTTAATAATTAGAAAAATCTAAAATCATGTCTGAACTTATATCAAGACAAGGTGAACTTTCACAAATCAAGAGCTTTAGAATTATGCCCTAATACATTATCTTGCCCCATAATTTCCAGCCACTTCAGCATCCTGAAGTCTGAATTTTGCTTCTTCCACCCAAGGAGACTTCTACTGTCCTTTGAAATCTGCTTTCTCACACACAGTTCCCATTTAGAAAGTGCCGCCCTCCCCGCCCCCCAGTTGAAAAAGCTGTGCTGAATGTGGAGCTTAACTTACATGTTTCCCCTTGTTCAGGACTCACCAGACACATCTTTTGGTAAATTTGTATAAGCTCTGAGCACAGTTCTTGGCACATTATTGTTATTAAGTGCCTTCAAGTCAGTTCTGACCTATAGCAACCCTGTATATGGTTTCCAAGGAGTGGCTGGTGAGCTTGAACCACCAACCTTGTGCTTCAAATTGACTTTGCAGACCAGAGCATTAACCCACAGTGCCACACCAGGAGTTATTCTTGGCACATATCAGATGCTTAATAAGGATTTTTGTTTTGCTTTTATGGAGGAAAGTCTTATTTAGATCACTTTAGTCTTACTTCTAGAAATCCCTACAAGATTTTTCAAATGACCTATCCAGAGAATTATTTTCCATTTCCTCCACCCACTCTCCATTCCCCCTCAGGGTAACTAACTTTCTCTTCAGAAGCTGGCAAGCTGTTTTTAGTGCATCGGTTACGCAGTGTGTAAAGCTCCAAGCATTCAGAGACTGGTCAGACCTGCATCCATCCACGGTTAATATGCACACTGTTCTCTGGGGAATTGAATATGCTTTTTCTAAACCAGCTAAATGCTTTCTGGAAGAATTATTGGGAGGAGGAGAAGCTATGAACAAGCAAGCATAAATCCTCATTAAGAGTACACCCTTGATGCCTTACCTCTAGTCAGCTTCTCATGTTACCAAAAAAGTTCTTATCTGTTCAAAGCGGGATGTTGAGGGCAAGAAAGGGCAGCTTCAGTGGTTCTCTCAGGTGAGAAAGGTTCCAGCTTGAGAAAACCCGAGAACAAAAGAAATCCCCATCGATTGCCTCCCAGCTCCCTACATTCACCTCAAACACTCAGTTCAGCCTCCCCGTCCATGGGCACATTTTCCAGACCAGTGAACCAAACAAAAGCCAGGCCTTGTTCTTTTGTTTCCATTTTGACTGTGAAGATCAAGTCCCTAAAGGAATGATTATTTCAAGCCAGTTTTGGAGATTATGTTTGGATTTTTCACACTTCGCTATTGTCTATTCCTCTACCCACACTCCAACCATCCCCACACAAAGACAGTATATAACCAATGCTGTCCTCCCTTCTGTGAAATATTTCCCAGTGGGGTTTGTGGCCTAGTGACCCCGTTCTTGCTTTAGAGAGCCTGAACGGGTGATTTGGGCTTGAATTCCTGTAGTTTGGCCAGTAGAACTAATCCTTCAATGAAGATTTCCTGTTTATGAACAAGCATCACTCCTCCCATGATTGCATTTTGGTTCAAAAACACAGACACACAGGGATTGAAACGACTAAATGGGCAAGAGTTTTCATTTTCCTCTCTGGGAAAAACAAGTTATGATTTTCCTCCAAGCAAACAAACTGTTTTCCACATGTCTCCAAGAGAGTACTGCTTTTCCGTTATTCCTCATGTTCCACAGATAGTTCCAGTGGGGGGAGCCTTAGGAAGAAGCATATATTCTTCTGATGTTGGGGAACTGTGGCTTCCAAGTCATAGTCTTTAGGCTCCAGTAATAGGCTTTGAGGCACCCACTCCAGCTTCATTTCTGAAAGGGACACAGAGAACCAGGGAGGAGCCAGGGTTTGCTTTGTATAAGCTCTGAGGGCACCCAGGTAAGGACTCAGCTAAGAATGGTCGTTGGTACTCACCTAACACTCACCACGGTGTGTGGGGACGTATTGTACACTCTGCAGTATGTTACCTTTTGGACTGTGGTTGCTACTCCCAAATCTTGGAGGATGTGTCCTCGGGAGACCATTCATGCAGTTGTGAGAAGAACAGAAAGAGCAATGGCCTGACCCTCTCATTCTCCTACTTCAATATCTTTAGTCATTCTCCATTGCATCTAGAATAAAGCTCAAATTCCTCAGCAAGTCTCACAAGGAAGTTCTTAATGACCGTGTTCTGCTGCATCTTTCCCCCTTATCTCTCATGACTCCTTCTGCACGTCTTCCTTTCCCCTTCTCACCCCTGCCATTTGCTCTTCTCCAGCCACACGGGAGTGTTTGCACCTCCTGAATACACTGGATTCACTTTCAGCTTTGGTCCTTGTCCCCAGGAATGGGAACAATATATTCATGCTCTACTTTGTTAACTCCAGTTTATACTCAAATTTCAACATAGGATCAATTCCTCTAGGAAGCCTTCCTTGATCTGCCAGGATTGGGCTGGGCATCTCTCCTACCTGCTACCATTGGTCACTGTGCCTATCTTATTAGAGTCATTCATTTACATGTATTCATTAAGTTCATCTAGGTAGCAAGGAGTTACGAGTCAGGCTGCTAACCTCAAGGTCAGCAGTTCGAAACTACTAGCTGTTCCATGGGAGAAAGATAAAACTTTCTACTCCCATAAAGATTTACAGCCTCAGAACCCCTACACAGACGGGGTCACTGAGTCGGAACTGACACTGTGGTTCACAACTACCACCAACAACAGCAAGTATGTAACAGTTACTCTGCTGGGCACTAGGGATCCAGTGAGGGAATAAAGCTGTAATAAACAAGTAAGACAATCAAGTAAATGCGGAAATATTGTTTGTGATAAGAACTGAGAAAGAAGGGGGTATAGAAATGGGAATCACAGGGTAAAATAAAGACAAGCTTAACCTATTTCATTCTGACTTCCTCTTTATCTGTTTCTCTACTAAGCAGAAAGCTCCTGGGGATCAGAAGTTTGTATGAATCTCCTTATTGTTTCTAATGCCCAACATAGGACAAGGTCTATAGAAAGCATACAATGAGTGTCTGTAGTATGAACCCGAACCATTTTTTCTGTTCCATTTCTGAGCCTGTCTTCAACTATGCTGGAAATTTCCCATGTTTTTCAAGGATGATTAACATGGTGGTAAAACAAACATCATATTAAGCCAATATAAAAATTAACTGAAGTTTATTTAATAGATTATTGATAAGTGCCGTTAACTCAGTTCTGACTCATAGCGACCCTGTATATGTATCTGAGGAACAATTGGTAAACTTGAGCTGCTGACCTTTCTGTTCAAAGAGACTTTGCAGTTCAGTGCATTAACCCACAGCAGTCACACCAGGACAATTTACAAACTGGGGTAACATTTCTTCTGTTGTTGTTAAGTGCTCTGGAATTGGTTCCGGCTCATGGAAATCCTGGATAGGATTTCCAAGGAGCAACTGCTGGGTTTGAACCACTGATTTTGCAGTTAGCAGTCCAGTGCTTATCCTACAGCACCACACCACAACTCCACATTTCCACTAGTTGTTAAATGCCATGGAGTCTGTTCTGACTCATAGTGACCCAGTATAGGGTTTCCGAGGAAGACCAGTGGGTTTGAGCTGCTGGCCTTGTGATTAGCAGTCCAGTGCTTATCCTACAGCAAATAAAAAATGTTCTAAAGATGAGAGAGCCCTTGAAACATTCTGCTAACAAATCTATGGGCATTTATATGCAGGTAAAAAGGGCTGGAACAGAACTGATAAATTTGTTATCAGGAAGGATTTTCATATAGCATGATAGGATCAGTAGTTGGAAAATAAGGCCTTGGTGATAGAAATAATGCTGGAGATCTCCTGAAGAAGAATTAAAATAATTGCTGGTAAAATAATTACCAGGTAAAATATTACCCTAAAATGAATCTGTTCCTTAAATGGACTGATTTCCTCAAAACAGCATAGTGCCCAAAGTAAAATGATCTCCCCATTGTTTGACTCAAAAGTCACTTTTAGGGACAATTTTTTTTCAGTGCTCCAGGTACAAAAGGACACGTAAGGGCAATGACTTTTGTGGGTTACCCCAACTTCCTAGAAACCAAGAAATTTGGGTTCTAGAAGAACTGAAACAGTCTCTCTCTGTCTCTCTTTTCTTTTTAACTTTTTGTTATGAATTGAGTGAAGGTTTATTTACAGAGCAGAACATCAGCTTTACTGTCAGCAAATCATATACTTCCCTTCATGGCAATGATTACTATCTCCTCAATGTAATATCGCTCATCCCATTTCCTCCCTGTGGTTCTTGTTTCCAGTCTTCCTTCTTTCCCCACCCTTCTGAGTGTTGTGTTTAGATCAGTTTTGCCCCTTAAGCTCAAACAGCTGTGCATTCCTCGCTAGTGTGTCAACCCCTCCATATTCCTACCTATCACTTGGCTGAAAATTGATCCATAGGTGTCTGTCCAGTTCCAGACCTGAAGGGTGACCAAGGGCCTTAGTCTCAGGGTTCCACCAGTCTCTAGCTAACCAGTAAACCTGGTCTTTCTTAGAATTTTGAATTCTATTTCCCCCCACTCTATTCAGGACCTTTTAATGTGACCCCTTTCAGAGCAGTTGGTTGTGAGAGCCAGGTACCATCTAGTTCTTCTGGTCTTATGTTGTGGAGACGGATGTTCATGTGGTCCATTAGTCCATTCCAACACTCATCTGTCAGTTTGTCATACTGTGGTGTCTTGTGTCTTGGTGTGATTTTTGAAGCTATGCCACTGATATTTTAAATACCAGCAAGGTCACCCATGGTGGACAGGTTTCAGATGAACTTCCAGACCAAGACAGACTAGGAAAAAGGAGAGGCAGAATACTTCTGAATATTTAGTCACTGAAAACCTTATGAATAGCAGTGAAACTCTGTCAGATAACACTAGAATATTGAATGTTAAAATATGATGAAGAATGCTAGAATATTGTCAGATATAATGCCAGAAAATGAGGCCCTCAGGTTGGAAGCACTCAAAATATAAATAGAGAAGAGCTTCCTATTCAAAGTAGAGTTGACTGTGATGATGCAAATGGAGTAAAACTTTTGGGACCTTCATCTGCTGATGAGGCACAACTCAAAATGAGGAGAAGCAGCCACAAACATCCTTTAATGTACAAAGTATGAATCTAAGTAAACTGGAAGCTGACAGCAATTAAATAGACAGCATAAATATTGATTTTCTAGACATTAGTGAGCTGAAATGGACTGGTATTGGCCATTTTGAATCTGACAATCACATGGTTTACTGTGGCGGGAATGACAAATTGAAGGGCAATGGTGTTATAGTCATTGTCAAAAAGAACATTTCAAGATCTATCTTAAAGTACAAGCTGTCTGTGGTAGGATAATATCCATACAGCTACAAGGAAGACCAGTTAATTCAACTATTATTCAAATTTGCACACCAATCACTAAATCCAATGATGAATTCTACCAACACATTCAGCCTGAAATTGATCAAATATGCAATTAAGATATATTGGTTATTGCTGGTGATTGGAATGCAATGGTTGGAAACAAAGAAGAAGGATCAATAGTTTGAAAATATGGCCTTGGTGATAGAAACAATGCTAGAGATTGCATGATAGAATTTGGCAGGCTGAATGACTTCTTCATTGTGAATACATTTTCAAATCAACATAAAAGACAAATATAGGAGAACAAACAAGATGACATTGAGGGTAGAAGTGCAGTGAGGAGCTCTGTCAGCAACAACACAGAATACTGGACCAAGCAGTCTCAGGAGATGGTCCCAGAACTCTGAACCACATATAAAGAAGTATTTAGAAGGTTGGAGGACTTACAGCTAGGGGAATTTGTAACAGAAGCAAGAAATCCAGTGTTTTCTAATTCACACACTCACTGCTCCTGGAGCCACCATCTTGGGCAACACCAAGTGGGGGAAGGATCAGAGCAGAACTGCAGAGATAAAGGTGTAGACATTCTTTTTTTTTTTTTTGTATCTGTTCATTGGTCTCTTGCTCTCTGCACACCTCCATTCTGGTGGCTAGAGGGGGTTCCTGAGCACATGGATACCCCACCCCCTACCCCGGAGGGTTCTACTATGCATGCCAACAGATCTCCTTGAAATTTAAAGTGACAGTTTCCACTTAAAACCAATTGGCAGTGCAAAGCAACCACAGCCAGCCCTGAACTGTTTATCACTAGGAAAAAGGCCTAAACAAGTATTGTGTTTTGGAGCAGGCAGACTAAAAAGGAAACATGTAAAACATTAAATCCTGAGTTACATCACAACAACCAACAGTGGCATCTTGAAATTTTGCAGGAAGAAGAGTGAAAAGGGAAGCCCATCTCCTGATCACATCTACCTGGAGGCAATCAGGAAGCATAAAAAGTACAAAAATACACATCCAGCTAAGTATTGAGGCCAGAGCTACCTCCTGCATGTGCCCCCAAAAATAAAAACAAATGACCATATCAGCACATGTCCAGAAATGAGATAAAGTGACTGAGGCAAATGAGCTGGAAGTAGACCTACACTCCATACTAGAAGATGGGCAGGCTTTGGAAATGCCTGAGAAGGAATGCAGAAAAATGGTTATAAAATGTATCAAAACACTATACAATGGAATTGAGAAAAATAAGGAGGATGTCAGGAAAGTGCTACAGGAACAATCAAATAAGATACATACAGCATTGGAAACTATTCAAAACCTACAGAAAGATGTCCAAATGCTTAATAGAATATCAGAAATCGACAATACACTGAGAAGGGAAAGGAGTAGAATTGAAGAGATAGAAGCTAGAAGATAAATTTCTCAACACTACTAAGATAGAAGAGCAAACACAAAAAAGCATTAAAAAAAAATCTGAAGAAGGCCTAAGATTCATGTTGGACAACATGAAGAGGAATTACTTAAGAATTATCAGCATTCTGGAACAGGAACAATCACACAAGTCCACAGAGGAGATAGTTGAAGAGCTTCTGGAAGAAAATTTCCCTAACATCCTGAAAAGCAAAAAGATAAGCATTCAGGAAACTCAAGAACCCGTAGGAAGGATAGACTCTAAAAGACAATCACCAAGACATATAATAATCAAGCTCTCCAAAATCAAAGATAAGGACAGAATCCTGAAAGCACCTAGGGAAAAGAGAAATATAACATACAAAGGCAAGCAAATCAGATTAAGCTCAGAGCTCTCAACAGAAACCATGCAGCAAGATGGCAATGGGGAGACATATATAAAATCATGAAAGAAAAACACTGTCAACCAATAATCCTCTACCCAGCAAAGCTGTCAATCAAATACGATGGTATAATCAAAACATTCCAGGATAAACAGAAGCTAAGGGATTTTGCCAAAGCCAACC
>NW_006408590.1:12672421-12674016 GCF_000296735.1 Chrysochloris asiatica
TGGGATGTGGGTAGTTATTGCTAGCTGCACAGCATAAGAAAGGCTTTCAGAAACATTCCTTGTATGTTGTTGTTATGTGCCGTGGAGTCGGTTCCGACTCATAGTGACCCCTGTACAGAGTTTCTGAGGCTATAAATCTTCACGGGAGCAGAAAGCCTCATCTTTCTCCCACAGAAGAGCTGGTAGTTTCAAATTGCTGATCTTAAGGTTTGCAGCCCAATTCATAACCACTACGCTACCAGAGCTCTTTGTATACACTGTGCTAATTCACAGGGGTCAAGATACAAAGCCAGAGGGCAGTAGTCATGTCTTGATACAAACATGTATCAGGAAGACAGGCACAGTTACGTGGGAAACTGAAGTGAAAGAATTAGAAATACTCAGCACTAGAAGGTGGTTCTTCCAATCATCTGAAGTATAAAAAGGGCTTTATTCTCATAAAAGTCTATCAGAAACATACTTGATAATGCAGGGTATATTGCTGTAAATGCTCCAAGTAGGTTTTTTGTTTTTTTTGTTTTTCATTTTAGATCAGAACCATGGAGAATACAATTGACTAAAATTCTGTATTGTTGTTGTTAGGTGCCATCGAGTTGGTCCCGAACCGTAACGACCTTATTGTGCACAGCAGAACGAAACACTGCCCAATCCTGGGCCAACTTCACTACTGTTGCCACACTTGAGTCCATCGATGCTGCCACTTGGCCAATCCATCTCATTGGAGGTCTTCCTCTTTTTCTCATATCCTCCACCTTACCAAACATAAGATCCTTGTACAGCAACTGGTCCCTCCTGACAATATGTCTGAAGTATGAGAGACGAAGTTTGGCCATCTTGGCCTCTAAGGAGCACTCTGGCTGTACTGTTTCCAAAATGGATCTATTGGTTCTTTTGGCAGCCCATGGCACTTTCAATATTCTCCTCCAACACTATAATTCAAAAGCATCAATTCTTCTACGGTCTTCCTTTTCACTGTCCAGCTTTCGCGTGCATATGAGGTTATTGAAAACACCTTGGCTTTGGTCAGGCACACCTTAGTCCTCAAGCTGACATCTCTGCTCTTCAATACTTCAAAAAGGTCTTGTACAGCAGATTTGCTTAATGCAATATGTCGTTTGATCTCTTGACTGCTGCTTTTGTGAGTGTTGATAGTTGATCCAAGAAGAATGAAGTCCTTGACAACTTCAATCTTTTCTCCATTAATAAGAATGTTGTTTATTGGTCCAGTGGTGAGAATTTTTGTTTTCTTGACATTGAGATGTAATCCATACCAAAGGCTGTGCTCTTTGATCTTCATCAGCAAATATTTTAAGTCTTCTTCACTTTCAGCAAACAAGGTTGTATCATCTGCATATCGTAGGTTGTTAATGAGTCTTCCTCCAATCCTGATGCCACGTTTTTCTTCATTATAACACAGCTTCTCGGATGATTTGCTCAGCGTACAGGTTGAATACATATGGTGAAAGAATACAACCGTGTCACACACCTTTCTTAATTTTAAAAAGTTCAGTATTCCCATGTTCTGTTCGAACGACTGCCTCTTGGTCCAGGTACAGATTCCTCATGAGCACAATTAAGTGATCCAGAATACTCAT
>NW_006408590.1:12674116-12684561 GCF_000296735.1 Chrysochloris asiatica
TAATACGAGAAGCTGGGTTCTATGAAGAAAAACGTGGCATTAGGATTGGAGGAAGACTCATTAACAACCTGCGATATGCAGGTGATACAATCTGACTTGCCTTGCTGAAAGTGAAGAGGATTTAAAATACTGATTGATGAAGAGCAAAGACCCAGTCTTCAATAAAGAATGTAAAGAAAGCAAATATCCTCTCCACTGGACCAATAAATTACACCAAGATCAATGGAGAAAAGATTGAAGTTGTCTAGGTCTCCATTTCACTTAGATCAACCATCAACATTGATGGAAGCAGCAGTCAAGAAATTAAGCGACATATTGCATTAGGCAAATCTACTGTACAAGGCCTCTTTAGAGTGTTGAAGAGCAAAGATGTCAGTTTGAGGCTTAGGGGCACCTGACCCAAGCCGTGGTATTTTCAAAACAATGAATAAGGAAGACCATAGTGGTTATGAATCAGGCTGTGAACCTTAAGGTCAGTGGTATGAAACTACCAGCCGATCTGTGGGAGAAAGCTGAGGCTTTCTACTCCCGTAAAGATTTACACCCTCGGAAACCCTGTACAGGGTCGCTATGGGTTGGAACCGACTTGACGGTACACAACAACAACAACAACAATAGAAGAATTGATGTATTTGAGTTATAGTATTGAAGGAGAATATTAAATATTAATATTAAAAGTACCACCAAAAGAACAAACAAATTTGTGCTGGAAGAAGTACAGCCAGAATGCTCCTTAGAAGCCAGGATGGCCAGACTTCACTTATCATACTTTGGACATACTATCAGGAGTGCCCAGTCCCTGGAGAAGGACATCATGCTTGGTAAAGTGAAAGGTCAGTGAAAAAGAAAAAGACTCCCCTCCCCCCCCAAATAAAATGGATTGGCACAGTGCCAGCAGTAATGGGCTTAATCATAGCAACAATTGTGTAGTTGGCTCTGGCTGGGCTGGACAGTGTTTCATTCTGTTATGCATAAGATCACTATAAGTCAGTACCAACTTAATGGAACCTAACAAACGTCCTCAATTTTCATCATTCTTCTTTCCTTTGGACAGGAAAAGACCAAGAGCTGTGTCTTATATGGCCACTTATTTGGTTTTGAAATCCCAGTCACTACTCGGCAAAGTAGGATGTAGATTATCTTTGTGGACTATATGAAACAGTTTCTTAAGGGCAATTAAAGAACAAAGACTAGTGACCCTCTCCTTAATTTGCCATGCAACTGTCAATATTTACTAATATGTATGTCCTCAAATTCTTTGACAGTCTTCCTTTGTAAGATGGTGCTTAATTCCCCTCCCCTTGAGGGTAAACTGGGCTCACTGACTGGCTTCTAGTGAACAGGATAGAGCAGAAATGATGAAATGAGACTTTCCAGGATAGACCATAAAAGACAAAGATATTGAAGCTTCTATTTCTCTCTCCATCTTGTTCTATCTAAGAGACTTACATGGCAAGCAACTGAGGCCCTCAGCCAACAGCCAAGTAAGTGAGCCATCTTGGGAGCCCTTAGCCACATTCAAGCCTTCAGATTACTGCAAACCAAAAATCAAGTCAGTTGCCACTAAGGTAATTCTACCACATATGTGTCAGAGTATAGCTGTGTTCCATAGGGTTTTTAATGGCTGGGATGTTTCAAAAGTGGACCACCAGGCCTTCTTCCAAGGCTTCTCTGGGTGGATTCAAACTATTAGCCTTTTGGATTTGTTGTTATTATTTTTAGGTGCCATTGAGTCAGTTCCAACTTACAGCAACCCAGTGCACAACAGAACAAAACTCTGGTCAGTCCTGCACCGCCCTCACAACCACTGTTACACGTAAGCACGTTGCTGCTGCCACTGTGCCAATCCATCTCATTGGGAGTCTTGGTCTTTTTCACTGACTCACTAAGTGTTTAACCCCTATATTATTCAAATGACTATTCAAATACTATTCAAATGACTGCACCCCCTACTAGAGCCCTGACTGAAATCTCATGTGAACCACTCAACTAAACAGCTCCCCAATGGTGTTTGTTGTTGTTGTGCTGTTGTGTTGGCTCCAACTCATAGTAACCCTGTACAGGGTTTCCAAGGAGCAGTTGGTGAGTCTGAACCACCGACCTTGCAGTTCAAACTGACCTTACAGTCCAGTGCTTATCCTACAGTGCCACGCCAGAACTTCCCTAGAGACCCAGAGATCATAAATGCCTGTTTTAAACAACTAAACTGTGGATAATACGTTGTGTAGCAATAAATAATTAATATAATTTGTCTGCACAATTGAATTTATATAGAAAGAGAAGGATGTGACCTGGGTCTCCTCTGCAAACAGGGGGCTCATCCATTCCTGAGAGGAAGAGGGCACTATCTGAAAAACCAGAAAGGTAGTTCCTT
The DNA here is from genome assembly GCF_000296735.1 of Chrysochloris asiatica. NCBI lineage: Eukaryota > Metazoa > Chordata > Mammalia > Afrosoricida > Chrysochloridae > Chrysochloris > Chrysochloris asiatica. The sequence continues at coordinate 12,676,491 of NW_006408590.1, forward strand.
GCTACGTTTTTATCCTTTGGACAACCCAGCCTGTCTTTGGGATCCTGGGTTACTAGCCATTTTCCTAGCATCTTCTTAAGATCCTAAGCGAATTGTGAGCAGAGTGTGTTTATGTAAATTACCCTTCATGTTTCCTGAGTGCTTTCTGTGTGCCAAGTGCTGTTCTAAGAGCTTTACATATATAAACTCTTTTCATCCTCTCAACAACCCTGTGTGGTACTATGATTGCCCTCACTTTACAAATGAGAAAACTGAGGTAACTTGCCAAGAAGGTTGTTTTAATATCGGAAGATATAAATGAAATTCTATGCACAAGCATTTTGGCAGACACTTCATGTTTTTTTTTTCACTTCATCCCCAAAACAAACCTACGTGGACTAGAAGATCAGAGCCCTCTCTTTGAAAGACAATTAAAAAGAGGTTATGTGACTTGTTAAGGAGCTCTGGTAGTGTAGTGGTTACGAGTCAGGCTGCTAATCTCAAAGTCAGCTGTTTGAAACTACCAGTGGTTCCACAGGAGAAAGATGAGGTTTTCTACTCCTGTAAAGATTTACAGCCTCAGAAACCCTAGGCAGGGTTACTATGATTTGGAACCGACTCCACCACACATAATCACCACCACCACCATATGACTTGTTGGAAAAGGCTGGTGTATATGCTGAAAACCTGGATCCAGCTGCCTCTAGACCCCTTTTTCCACAGCACTCAGCCTCCTGCCTGTTCTCACCAACCTCTCCCTGCTCTTAGTTTCAGATGTGCATTTGGCAAATCTAGCTAAGTCACCCAGGGGCTGGCCCATTGCCTAAGTGAAGAATGAGGTGACAGCCCAGAATTTGCACAGCCCCAGGCACCTCCAGGCAGCTGTCACCTGCACCCAAGTCGAAGCCAATGTGCTTTACTGAAAACCTTGGGTGAGGGATGAGCAAGCAAAGGAGGCAGAGAGGAAGCAAATTAACAGAATGCAGTAAAACCCAGTGGGGCTGGTTTTGAGGCCCAAGTTCAGTAAACCCAGAGACACCTGTGTCTGTGATATTTCTGATGCTGAAACTGCCCAGGGTCAGTCTCTGCTTCCTGGGCTACTGCAGGATGCCAGAGAAAGGGAGGGAGCTCTCTTCTGATTGGTGGGGAAGGATGGAACACCATCCAGGAAGTCTGGTAGACCAGCCTTGGGCAAACCAGGAAATGAGAGGAATGTACACCTAGACCTGCTCATTTCTGTCTGTGGACACAGAGAACCTGCTTCTCCGCACATAGCAGACACTCACCCTTCCATTGTGTTACATGGAAGAGAGAGACCCCTTGAGACAATCCAGGGCTTGAGATAACCCCTCGACTTTACATAGGAGTCAAGATGGCTTCCTCAGGAGCTAGAAACTCTCCTTGTGTTAACTCTCTATGCATTGCTTTAAGAAAATAATTTGGGATCCCTTTTTGGTACTTGGAATGATTGACTTTGGCCACAATGCACAGGGGAGAAGAAAACTATGTGGTACCAACTTGAATGCCTCAATATCGCCTAGGGAGCATGTTAAGACACAGACTTTGGCTCCAAGCCAACCGTTCTCATTCATTGGGTGCCCTGATGAATCTGTATTTGTAAGCCGTCTGCTCACCACACTTAAGAGATGTTTCTGGAAAGAAAACTACACTTGAAATGGATCTATTGACCCTAGATTAATGAAAGCGCCAGGCCAAGTCAAAGAAAGCCTCCTAGTGATGGGGCTGGATTTACATTCATCCTTTTTTAAAAAAAAATTATTAAGATCCAGTTACCTCTAACCACTTGAACATAAAATTTTATATTCCAATGGAAAATGGAGAAGTTCTGAAAAGAGAAAAGAAGGAAGACTTGTCTGCAAAGCCAGATAGTACTTACTTTTTTTATCCTCAGGGAACTAGACCTGTTTGTCTTTGGAGTTCTTCCCTTCTCTCCAGAAGGTGGTTTTGTCTGTTTTATGTTTATATCCGTGGTGGGCAGAATTTTGGCCTCCATGACCTTTGCCTTGGTATTATGTTTATAAATAGGTTATGTTACATGGCAAAAGAGAATTTGTAGTTGTAGTAAAGGTTACTAATCAGTTGACTTTAAGAGAAGAGGATGCTCTTGGATTGACTGGGGGTGGTCCAAGGTAATTACATGAGCTTTTAAAAGTAGAAGAGGGAGGCAAAAGGGAAAATCAGAGAGATCGGAAGCATAAGAAATGTTTGAGATGCTCTTGCTGGTTTGAAGATGGAGGATTCCACATGAGAAGAAATGTGGGCAGCCTTCCAGAACTAGGAACAGCCAGTTAGGAACAGGGAGCTCAGTCTTACAACTTCAAAGAACTGGATTTTGACAACAGTCTGAATTTTCTCCTAGAACACATAATATTTTACATTTTCCTCTTTTTAAAAAACTTTTTATTGTGAATTGAGTGAAGGTTTACAGAGAAGATCATCAGTTTTACAATCAACAAATCATATACTTTGCTTCATTACAATGATTGCCATCTCCTCCATGTACCATCAATTAACAGTATTTACTGTTAATTGTAATCACTGAATGTTTTAAAATTGGGAAAAGTGTGCGACAGGGTTGTGTTCTTTCACCATACTTGTTCAATTTGTATACTGAGCAAATAATACAAGAAGCTGGGTTCTATGAAGAAAAACATGGCATCAGGATTGGTGGAAGACTCATTAACAACTTGCAATATGCTGATGATACAACCTTGCTTGCTGAAAGTGAAGAGGACTTGAAACATATACTTATGAAGATCACAGAGCACAGCCTTTGATATGGATTACATCTCAATGTTAAGAAAACAAAAATCCTCACCAGTGGACCAATAAACAGCATTCTTATCAATGGAGAAAAGATTGAAGTTGTCAAGGATTTCATTCTTCATGGATCAACTGTCAACACCCACGGAAGCAGCAGTCAAGAGATCAGACGACGTATTGCATTGGGCAAATCTGCTGCACACGAACTTTTTAAAGTACTGAAAAGCAGAGATGTCAGCTTGAGGACTAAGGTGCGCCTGACCCAAGACATGGTATTTTCAATAACCTCATATGGATGCGAAAGCTGGACAGTGAATAAGGAAGATCGTAGAAGAATTGATGCCTTTGAGTTGTGGTGTTGGAGGAGAATACTGAAAGTGCTGTGGACTGCCAAAAGAACCAATAGATCTGTTTTGGAAGACGTGAACCCAGAGTGCTCCTTTGGAGGCCAAGATGGCTAAGCTTCGTCTCTCCTACTTTGGACACATTGTCCGGAGAGAACAGTCGCTGGAGAAGGATGTCATGCTGTGTAAGGTGGAGGGTCAGAGAAAAAGAGGAAGACCCCCAACGAGATGGATCAGCCAGGTGGCATCACTGATGGCTTCAAGTGTGGCAATGGTAGTGATGTTGGCCCAGGATTGGACATTGTTTCGTTCTGCTGTGCATGGGGTTGCTATAAGTTGGTTCCAACTCGATGGCACCTGACAACAACAACAAACCTCTATTCATTTTAATTCTTACATTCTTCCTTGTGTCACCCACGACCTTCATCTTTCCTCTGCCAAGCTCCTGTTCTGTCACCCATGTTGTTGTTAAGTACCATGGAGTCAGTTCTGACTCATAGTGACCCTGCACAGGGTTTCCGAGGCTGTAAATCTTTATAGGAGAAGAATGCCTCATCTTTCTCCCTTGGAACCACTGGTAGTTTTGAACTGCTGACCTTGAGGTTAGCAGCCCAATTCATAACCACTATACTACCAGAGCTCCTATGTCACCCATGTTAGCATGTATCTACCCTGTAGTACTGGTGTGGTGCTGTCAGGTAAGCACTGGAATGTTACCTGAGAGATTGGCAATTCAAACCCAACAGCAGGCTCCTAGGAAAACCTATACAGGGTTGCTTTGAGTCAGAACCAACTCCATGGCACTTAACAACAACAACCCTCTAGTCGGTGAATAAGTTTCCCTCCTCCTTCACCCCCGACCTTGGTAATCATCATAGAATGCTTTTCCTTTTTTTTTTTAAATCAAGAAAATCTTTCCTTAACTTTTTACAACAGTGGTCTCATACAATATTTGTTCTTTTGTGATTGACTAATTTCACTCAGCATAATGCCTTCTAGGTTCTCCGTGTTGTAAAATGTTTTACAGAGTCATTGCTAATCTTCAACATTTCATAGTATTCCATTGTGTGTATGTACCAAAGTTTGCTGAACCATTCTTCTGTTGATGGACATTTATGTTGTCACCATCTTTTTGCTATTGTGAATAGTGCTACAATGAGCATTTGTTGTTAAGTGCCATTGAGTTGGTTCTGATTCATAGCAACCCTGTATAGTGTTTCCTAGGAGCAGCTGGTGAATTTGAACTGCCAACTTTGCAGTTCAAACTGACCTTGTGGTCCAGTGCTTATCCTACACCAGGACATGGGTGTGCAATTATTTCTATTTGTGCATGGCTCTTATTTCTTGAGGATATATACCAAATAGAGGCATTGCTGGTCATACGTATTTCTGTTTCCAACACTTGGAGAAAGTACCATATTATTTTCCACAGTGGTTGCACCATTTTACAGTCCCACCAGCAGTGTAGGAAAGTTCCAATCTAGCCACACCTTTGCCAGCATTTGTTGTTTTCTGTTTGTTGGTTTTTACCTTTTCTATTATTGCTGGAGGAGGGTGATATCTCATTGTTGTTTGATTTGCGTCTCTCTAATGGCTAATGCTTATGAGCATTTCTTCATATGTTTGTGGGCTGCCTGATGTCTTCTTTGGTAAAGTTTCTGTGCATGTCCTCTGCCCATTTTTTAATTAGACTATTTGTCTTCTTCTTGTTGAGACACTGAAGTGTTCTATAAATTTTAGAGAGTAGTCTTATGTCTGGTGTGTTATTGCCAAATATCTTCTCTCAGTCTTTGGGTTCTGGTGAAACCCTTTGATGAATATAAGCGTCTAATTTTTAGGAGGTCCCAGTCATCTATTTTGTTTTCTGTTTGTGTGGTTTCAGTTATGTTTGGTAGTGTATTTATATTATACCTCAAAGCCCTTAAGTTTGTCCCTAGTTTTTCATTGATAGCATTATAGTTCTAGGCTTTGCATTTAGGTCTTTAATCTATGTTGAATTCATTTTTGCATATGGTGTGAAATAAGGGCCTTGTTTAATTTTTCTGCATACTGACTTCCAGTTTTGCCAGCACTATTTCTTGAAGAGACTGTCTCTTCCCCATTTAATACATTTTGGCCCTGTGTTAAAGATCAACTGACCAAAGGTGGATGGATTTTGTTCTGGGTTCTCAATTCTGTTCCATTGATCTATATGTCTTTCATTGTACCAGTACCAGGCTGCTTTGACCACTGTGGCATGTAGTGGGTTTTGAGATTGGGAAGTAGGAGGTCTCCTACTTTATTCTCTAGATCCTCTCCATCTTTGGAGGCAATTTTAGAGTTACTGGTTTATGCCCAGACAGGTGTGTATTATTGTTAGATGCCATTGAGTCAGTTCCCACACACAGCAACCTATGTACAATAGAATGAAGCAATGCCCAGTCTCACACCATCTTCCCAGTTGTTATGTTTGAGCCCTTTGTTGCTGCCACTGTGTCCACCCATCTCCTTGTGGGCCTTCCTCTTTTCCATCGATCCTCCACTTTTCCAAGAACGATGTCCTTCTCCAAGGACTGGTCCCTCCTGACATGTCCAAAGAACAAGCAACAAAGTCTCAGCATCCTTGCTTTTAAGGAGCATTCTGGCTGTACTTCTTCCAAAACAGATATGTTTATTCTTCTTGCAGTTTATGGCACTTTAATATTCTTTACCAACACCATAATGTAAATGCATTAGTTCTGTTGTGGTCATCCTTATTCATTGTTCAACTTTCACATGTTTTTGTCCTTTCAATAGAACAAAGCTAAAAGCACTTCACAGAAGATATCTGAATAGCTGATAAACACAAAGAGTTGTACAACTTCATTGTTGTTGTTGAGTGTCATTGAGTCAGTTTTCAACATGTAAACACACCATGTGACAGAGACGAGCTGCCCATATAGTTTTCTAGGCTGTCGTCTCTATACCAGGTCTTCTTCCCTTAGAGCTACTGGATGGGTTTGAACTGCCAACATTTAGCAACTGAATGCCTAACTATTGCACAGCCAAGGTTCCTTACAACTTCTCTAGTTATCAGGGACATGTAAAATAAAGCCACAATAAGATGCCACTACACATTTAGCAGAATTGCTATAATTAAAAGGCTAAGAATGCCAAGTGCTGACAAGAATCTGAATTAACTCAGAACTTTCATATCCAGTTGCTGAGAGTGTAAATTATGACAGCCTATCAAAGGTGAACATATATATAACCTGTCCCTCAGCGCTCAGCCTCTAGGTACATGTAACCAAGGAAAAGGTAGATATATATTTACAAAAAGGAGCTCTGGTAGTGAAGTGGTTACGAATCGGGCTGCTAATCTCATGGTCAGCAGTTGGAAACTACCAGCTATTCTGAGGGGAAAGATGAGGCTTTCTGCTCCAGTAAAGATTTACAGCCTCAGAAACCCTGCACAGGGTCGCTATGAGTCAGAACCAACTCCACAGCACATAACAACAAAATATTTACAAAAGACAGTTTACAAAAAGTTGGCAGCAGTAATAGTGTACTAGCCCCAAACAACTGCCAACCAGCCTAAATTGTGGTGTAGTCATACAATTGAATACAATACCCATTACCAACCAAACTCTTGTGGTCAGTAGATTAGATTATGACGCATACAATCCTATGAGACAGACTGGTACTGCCTCACATGTAAATCTTCATGGAGCAGGCTGCTTCTTCCTTCTTCTGAAGAGCAGCTGCTGGGTTCAACCATGGAATCTTTTGGTTAGCATAACCATTGTACCACTGGGGTTCCTTAATTGAATGGTATGTTGTTGTTAAGTGCCCTTGAGCCACTTCCGACTCATAACAACCCTGTATAGGGTTTCTGAGGCGAGGCTAGTGTGCTTGAACCGCCAGCCTTACTATGTTGTTGTTGTTAAGTGCCATCGATTCGGTTCCAAACCCATAGCAACCCTGTACAGGGTTTCTGAGGAGTGGCTGGTGAGCTTGAACTGCCGACATTGTGTTCCAAACCAACCTTACCATCCAGCTCATTAACCCACAGTGCCACACCAGGACTCCTTATTATTCAACAGTGAAAATGAAGACACTCCCCAACTACCACAGAGATTGAATCAGACCACGAAACATGACTGATTTGTGTAAGTAACAGATTGAGCAGAAGAAGCCAGAAATAAAAGAGTACATACTATATTTTTTAAAACTTCCAAACCAGGCAGAATTCATCTAGAGTGAGCCTCAGAGCAGTGGTTTTGGAAGGGGCTGGCCGTGACGGGGAGAGACGATGAGGACACGATGGTTCCTTAGGTGTCTTTCTTACCTAGTGCTGCTGTACTAGAAATACCACACAAGTGGGTGGCTTTAATGAACCGAAAGTTATTTCCTCCCAGTTTAGGAGGTTAGAAGTCTGAATGCAGGGTGTCAGCTCTAGGGGACAAGGCCTTTGTCTCTTTTCAGCTTCCATGCCTTGCTTCCTTGGTGATCATGTGACATGTATCTGTCCCTCCTTTTGTTCTTGTTTATTAGCTTGCTTAATCTGCTCTTTTATATCTCTAAAAAACTTGATTTAAAATACATCCTAAGGAGCTCTGGTAGCGTAGTGGTTATGAATCGGGCTGCTAATCTCAGAGTCAGCAGTTTGAAACTACCACCTGTTCCATGAGAGAAAGATGAGGATTTTTGCTCCCATAAAGATTTACAGCCTTGGAAAACCTGTACAGAGTCGCTGTGAGTCAGAACGGACTCCACTCCATGGCACATAACCACCACCACCTTAACATACCTCATTAACATGACAAAAACTCTTTCCCAAATGAAACTCTAACCACAAGTTATTAAGTGCCATCGAGTTCATTCAGACTCATTAGTGACCCTGATAAGGTTTCTAAGGAGCAACTAGTGGGTTTGCTAACCTTGTGATTCACAGCCCAGTGCTGATCCTACAACACCACACCGGCATTGTTCTTGTTAGGTATCAT